>NW_026857955.1:0-37392 GCF_026571515.1 Ruditapes philippinarum
TAAGCTCTTTAGATATAAACTATGAAATATAATTAGCAAAAATGTATGAAATTACTTCTTTTGTTGGCTGTTTTTGTGTTGTAAGATTCAAGCTGTTTGATGAAGATCATCTAAGTCAGTCATGTGATTCAGTTTTACATGTAATTTGTAAAAATAAAGGTAAAACTCTATTTAAACATTGTAATGACAGGAATCACCAGGAAGTTGTGATCTTCAATCAATACAAAGCAACTACAGTAATGCTGCCTCTGACGCAAGCTGGGACCAAATGGATGACCCAGAAGTTAACGTCACACGCTGGGTACCAGATCACATGGTCACCCAATGTGCTGGCTGTGAGATGGAGTTCTCCATGCTGAAAAGAAAGCATCACTGCAGGTAATAAGTTTTACTTTACCTTCAGGAGAGTATGTTCTTTAGTAACAGTATTGTTATTATCAACTCAATGGTCTTGTAGTGGAAGTCAGCACTTTTATGACTTGAATTCTTATTCTCAATACCTTATCATGCTAATTAGTAAATTTGTACAATTTAATTGGCCCTGTTTTGATTCTATACCTGTCAGGTTTAATTTGAGAGATTTATCAATATCCTAATGTGATAAAGTAGAGAGACATAGAATACATAAAGAATGTTCAAACTGGCAAAATTGAAAATGTAGTAGGATCAATTTGATTGAGTCTGTTCATAAAAATGCAAAAATTAACAGTTACATTGATGTGCTGTCTTTGTAATCAATACCAAAATACTTAATGTCTTAAATTTTTGTTTGAGGAGACACCTAGGACAACAAAACAGTTAAATTGAGGGTTGACCGCAAAACTGTTGTAAGTCCTTCTTTTATTTCATAAAAATTACTGCAGTTTTGTGGTCAACCCTTGAAATATATAATTTGAATAAGAGAAATAGATTCAATTCAAAACTTGACATAGATTATACGATATATATTTTGTTTCTTTACATTGATTTACAAAGTATTATGTGTATTTCAGAAACTGTGGTAAGATATTCTGCCACAACTGCTGTAAGGAAACGATCCCGCTACCACATCAGATGATCAACACAAATGAGAGAGTATGTCAGGTGTGTTATACCAAACTTACAATGCTTCTCACCAAGTCCGTCATAGAAATGGACAACGGAATCGGCGAACTTAGTCCACTGGCTGCTGCAGCATCCAATTAGAAATATATAACAATTACCACGTTTTGTTTTTTGAAATGGATAACGGCATAAAAGACCTTGACCATTTTCAGTATCAAACTCTAACATATAGAAGTGGAAAGTGGTACAGTAGAATTTAGTCACCCTGCATCAGCATCCAAATGGAAATATACAATTACCAAGTTTTGTTTTTTGAAAAAGATAACAGCTTTTTTTTTGGGAGCTTGATTTTTCGTGCTGCTACAGCATTTGATAAGAAATAATACACAATTATTAGGTCGGTTATAGAAATGGGTTACCATATCAAAAAACTGAGAGAGGAATTGATTAATTAATTAATTGATACTCTTGTTTTGCATTCTGGAAGACTTTATCTTTTTCAGAGGAGCAATTTGAAAGTGTTTTTGTCTTCATCATGCAGAGAATAGTGTGTGTATTTGGACAAAAGTTGCAATATAGACATATATTTTACTTAGTTTATAATTGTTTTTGGATTAGCTCATATCAGAAATGCCAAGACATTCTTGTTTGAAATATATATCACTTAAGTCTAAAAGATTTGATACTCATATTATTACCAAGTGCTTTATTAACTGGCAAGCATTCAAATTCTAGATTTCATCAAAAAGTTTTGCATGTCATTTTGTTTTTGATATAAAATCACAACATTTTACGGACCAAACCACAGTTAACATCAGAAAAAATCTGGGAAATAATCATCATAACAATATTAGACTATGAAATAAACAGTATGAATTATACATGAACACTTGCAAATTGCATCAGAAAAGATATTTGTTCCATGTTGCCATAATAGTTGAAGTGCTTATGTACATTAAGGGAAACAAATATTGCTATGTGAGGTGTGTCCATAGTTTATAATGTTGTAATAGCATAATGTCAGCGTGTCCATCTTTTATACATCTTATATCTGGGAATACTTGTGTATCATCCATCTACTAATAGATCAGAAAACAGTTTTTTGTTTCATACAAATTTCCCCCTAAACACCCCTTAAATGTTTGCCTTTCAGACTTTCCTGTCATCACTTGTCTGTAAACTGTATTGCATATATAAAAAACAACAACATTTAATGAATTACCCTCAAAAAAGGAAATTTAACTTTTAATTTCCAATATTTTCCATCTTCTTGCTCATTTTTCTAGAGGAAGAAAGTATTATGTTTTTTTCATTTGGCTTTAATGGTTTATCTTTTGTAGGGTTATGCCATAGGACAGACAAGGTATCTATTAGTTTATCTGTTTCACATCAGCTTGTCAACAGTGTAAAGTCAGGCCAGTTTGAAATAATCCATGAAATCTGTCTGGCCAGGCTTTATACTGTAGGCTGTTGATTTAAACCTCTTGGCAATGTAACCCCTTATAATAATAAGCAATCCTTAAATAAAGGCTAGAGCAAATTCATCACCAAAATTACGAAATTATGGTCACTTTAGAGAAAGTTTACCAGTTACTTTAATCTAAGGCTAAAGTGACTGGTAACTTTTCTAAAGTGACAGTGGCCGTTATATTTATCTGTCTTTTCTGTCCGAAGTAAGTAGATAGACTCAAGAGAGATTAACATCCTAATAAATTACTGTAAAACGTTTTCAAATTGTTATTTAAGTTCAACTGAAAAATATCCAAAAAGTTCACTCTAGCTGAAAAAAAATGTAGCCTTATAATCAAGCATTTTTTAATTGTTGCAGGCTGTTAGTTTTATTGGTTTATTGGTCAGACGTTTATTAGACAATCATTTGTTGCCAAAAATCAATCTACCTTGGACCTTACATTATAAGAAATGGTTATTTTTCCCTGTTCATATATTATGTTTTGTTTAAAGTTGTTTTTCTTGAAAGATTTGATGAGATTTAACTTTTTGAGAAGATTCTTAATTTTAGAAGTTTCAATTACAGTCTGACCCCGGTTATTCGACAACCCTTTATTCGAATACCCGGCATTTTCCGAAGTAGATCGGCGGTCCCGTTTTTATCTCTATATAAATCAATATAAATTCGAGCGTATTTTTCAAAATGCATTATCCGAATACCTCCTATTTTTCGAAGTAAAATTTCGGTCCCGAATTTACAATTATGAAAGAATTTCACACCTATTATTCGAAGCCAGACTAATTGGCGCAGATCGACTCGCTAACCGGTCGACTTGTGAAAAATATCAACAGTCATGCCTGTATTTAGACAATCATGATAATAACCCTTTGTGTGTTCTTTAATCAACTTTAATTACCGAAAATGAAAAGCAATGCACCGTGTACGATTTTGTTACTGTTATTGCGTGAAGATGACAGCAATAATTTTCATATATAGATAGATAGATAGATAATTTATTGACGTATACATTCAGTACATAGTCATATTACACACATTTATATAGTACAATCAAACACAATATCATGGTACATGAACAAAGTTGTAGCACAAATTTTCAATTTACATATTTTTGGAGAATGAACGTTAACACCATTTAGTACTAAAGTGAGCTTATCTATTATAAAGCGTTTACATTCTTAAAGATATAAAAAAAAAAAATGGATTTTAATCTTAATCAAATGCTGTGATAAGATACCGTATATGTAAATTTGTCAAAACATCCTAAACATTTTTTTAATTAATTGTAACGCTACATGAGAGCCTTTATCCTAATCCAAAATACCAGAGTTTAGCTGTAAATACAGTTGTAACAACACGGCCATTATCAAAGCTTTGCGCGAAACGAAACAATACATAATGTAGAATAAAATGCAAGTATTTATGTCTTCAATGTCAATACAATAATTTTTACGCATCTTTTCTTTAATATTTATTTTTCTCAATTGATTACAGGAAGTAAGTGTGTTGTAAAAGGAAATTTACTATGATTTGTCAAAGTGGAGTAGTTTCGGTCTATCACAATATTCCGATTTCGATTATTCGAACACATCGATTATTCGAAGTAAATATTCAGTCCCAGGCACTTCGAATAAACGGGGTTGGACTGTATAAATATTGAAATTTAAAGTTTCTGATGTAAATTTAATTTTCAGAATTGACCTTAAATGCAGATTTAAAATTAGGACCTGACTTAGTATCAGCACAAGATTTAGTTTCAGAGCTAAATTTAGAAATTGACTTTAAACATTAGATCCAGCAAACTAAATTTAGAACTCAACTTTATGGTTTGAGATCTAAGTTTAGAACTTTATTTGGATGGTTATGGACTTCTGGTTGAACAATGGATATGTAAAACATATGTTATTTTGTAAGTTTTATTGTTTACTTTTGTATCTGAACGTTATTAAACTATCTGTTGAATATTTGTATAAATATTTTTGTAGATAAAAAAAGCAAATACTTTATATGCACACTAAAAGTTTGTGTTAAAACAAATGCCATAAGATTGTGTTTACTTTTTAAGTTAAGCATCAGGAGAAGCAATAAGAACTTGTTTAAGCCCTTCCCTGCTGGGTCCGGAAGTGATTTACCTTTGCCACCGGTCTCGAGCCAGGCCAGTCTGTAAATGAGAATTGAAAATTGACAGTTTCAAGATGGAAGGTGAACAAATACATTTAAGAAAAATCAATAGACTAAATGTGGAATTAGAATTGCCAAAAGATATGGGTCAGCATAATACATGTAATATGTAACTTAACTCCAATTTAATCAAATAGAAAAAAAGCACCTTATTTCTCAAAATGATTAATTGATGAAATAAGAAATCTTGACAAAAATTAATGTACATTGTTAAAAGAGTAAATAAACAATTGTTTAAGTGGGAGAGGATGTCTGGTTTTTTTTTTAAAGTTTAAAAGACTCCAATTTATGCATGGCATATCAAAATTGGTCCACAGCTTTCCTATGATCAGATATTTTAACTAGGTCAAAAGGTCAAATGTCAAGGTAGTTTAACTAGGTCAGAAGGTCAAATGTCAAGGTCATAGTGACATTATGTCTCTTTTATGTAATCTAATGATGATTATAAAACATCTGATGTTTTTTGACATGTTTTGTTTGATCTCTTTGTAATTAAAATTGTAAAATTGCATAAATTGTAAAAAAAATGAATCTACAAAGCAATGGAAATGTTAATTTGTTTTTAAATTTTAATTTCAGCACTTTACATAATGTTATTTACAATGTATTTTTTTGTTCCCTAAAGCTGTGATTTTTGTTCTCATACTTTGTGCTTGAATATCTCTTATATTTTTGTCTTGTTTTATGTACTCAACTGAAGCGTAGCTCAATTTCTTTGTAAATTATTGCAGTTATTAATTATTCAGAAATTCTTTTAATATATTCATAGCATACAATTATAATGACCTAATTAAGCAAACAATTTTATTTTGTTAATTGTTGAAAGTAAATTTGATTAATTTAATCTTTTCTTTTCTTTTGGAGTAAAAGTAATGATCCTCATTTTGTATGTAGAGTTAATATTTTCTAAATCATTTCCATCATTTTAGTAACATGATTATTTTGTAATTAAGGGAACCATGATTGTAAGTTTTGGGGTTCATGAGTCATAAATGTATGAACAAGGGAACCAATCATGATTGTACTAGGGAACCAGCCGTGATTGTGTTAAATAGCAAACCATTCTTAAACAGTATGAACTAAATTTCATTTTGTAAGTTCCAGGGAACCAGTTGTGGCTGTATGAACTAGGGAACCAGTCATGTTTAGATGAACTAGGGAACCAGTCATGATTAGATGATCTAGACTGGGTGAACTAGGGAACCAGTCATGGTTTTGTTTATGTGATATCATTAAGCTTCCTCATTATGATTACATGTACATCCAGTTTGACTGCACTATCTTCTCTATGGTAACTGTGCTTCTATATGGTGAAATACGTGACAAATTACTCAAAATAAATCATATTGAGCTTACATTGTGTTTTCTTTTGTATAACCCAAATAGTGCTGTCAAAGTATGGCATTTTTTTATGAGTGGCGGCATGGCCGATTGGTAAACGCTTCGGACTAGTAGTCTAATTATCGCTAGAAACTTAACACTCATTGCTCAGTACTGGTTGGTTCCAGGAACGAATTCGAAAGTCTATAAGCTTATAGCTTCCTACACAATCGAACTAAAATAAATTCTGTATAAACCAAGTATACGATTACATGCAAATTGTGCTGTTCCGTTTTTGAGACATTAAAGTTAATATAAACGTTTGCATAAATGAGTAAAGATTGAAGTTTTAAACTGCTATTAAACTGCTGCTTAATAATTGCAAAATTAATAAGCCACGGATTTTCAAGACTTCCAGTTTCAGAATCTGGATACAAGTTTGCCTCAAATTGTATACAAAATGTTTTACAAAGATTCTTTAATTGCTTTAATGATACTTTCTGTTACGCGATTTTTTGTCATTTTGTTTGATTATTTCAAATGTGGAAAAGGTAAAGGCCGAGGAGGATGTACCAAAACTTTGTTAGTAAATGTTGACCTGTACAGTTGAAAGTTGTACCAGTTTATCAAGCAAGCACGTTTAAATATGGTACAGCAGGAACGCGGCCCAGTAATAACACTTACTTCAAACTTGTCTCTTTTTCGCTTCATATTTAGAATCTAAATTTTTCCTAATATTATCTCTATAGACTTCAAAAGAAATCAAATATTTCAATTCCCGTATAAGACATTAAATTTCTTAATCACTTAACCTGGTATATTCATCGCGGGAAAGAATCGTTCTTACATGTCTTAAGGTGCTAAGATGGCATCTTTAACGAGATGCACACAAATAAAAAAGAATACTTCCTGGAATGTAAAGAAAAAAGTCTTTAGAATGGTTAATATCCGCCTAATAATTAATCTTTTATCAACACAATTATCAAGATATTTCTCAATGTTCTTGCCAGAAATTCACGGTTATTCAAGCATATTTAATGGTACCTCCTTATTCCGACTCACTTTTTAGTAATTGCGTATGTACCACTTGCACATTCGTCGCGGCCCTTACTTTCCTATGCATGGATTTGTCCTCCTGGAAATATTATCTAATCCAACTGAGTTCTTAGTTCGTCAAAATCTGAGCTATGCGGCGGCTAGTCATGTGTGGTAATATTAAGGCTTGCCAGAAAGTCTTGATGAACTCACAGGTGGCAGTATCAGTGTTTGGACACCCCACCCCTATCTGCCCCTGGACCCCTACTACAACCCTGAAAAAAAAACAATTCAACACTCTAAGGCTTACGATAAGGTACCAAATACAAAACCATCGTCAAAATTATAAAAAAAAATCCACATCAAAACTATAGTTTCTAGATGTTCATTTTTGCCAAACAATGTGGACACGGGAAATCGTTGTTTGACCTCAATAAAAAGAATTAGTATCCCACAAGCTTATCTTTTCAACAAAGATTCTTTAATTGCTTTAATGATACTTTCTGTTACGCGATTTTTTGTCATTTTGTTTGATTATTTCAAATGTGGAAAAGGTAAAGGCCGAGGAGGATGTACCAAAACTTTGTTAGTAAATGTTGACCTGTACAGTTGAAAGTTGTACCAGTTTATCAAGCAAGCACGTTTAAATATGGTACAGCAGGAACGCGGCCCAGTAATAACACTTACTTCAAACTTGTCTCTTTTTCGCTTCATATTTAGAATCTAAATTTTTCCTAATATTATCTCTATAGACTTCAAAAGAAATCAAATATTTCAATTCCCGTATAAGACATTAAATTTCTTAATCACTTAACCTGGTATTCATCGCGGGAAAGAATCGTTCTTACATGTCTTAAGGGTGCTAAGATGGCATCTTTAACGAGATGCACACAAATAAAAAAAGAATACTTCCTGGAATGTAAAGAAAAAAGTCTTTAGAATGGTTAATATCCGCCTAATAATTAATCTTTTATCAACAAATTATCAAGATATTTCTCAATGTTCTTGCCAGAAATTCACGGTTATTCAAGCATATTTAATGGTACCTCCTTATTCCGACTCACTTTTTAGTAATTGCGTATGTACCACTTGCACATTCGTCGCGGCCCTTACTTTCCTATGCATGGATTTGTCCTCCTGGAAATATTATCTAATCCAACTGAGTTCTTAGTTCGTCAAAATCTGAGC
Source organism: Ruditapes philippinarum (assembly GCF_026571515.1). NCBI lineage: Eukaryota > Metazoa > Mollusca > Bivalvia > Venerida > Veneridae > Ruditapes > Ruditapes philippinarum. The sequence goes on from NW_026857955.1 coordinate 8,237, forward strand.
TATGCGGCGGCTAGTCATGTGTGGTAATATTAAGGCTTGCCAGAAAGTCTTGATGAACTCACAGGTGGCAGTATCAGTGTTTGGACACCCCACCCCTATCTGCCCCTGGACCCCTACTACAACCCTGAAAAAAAATCAACACTCTAAGGCTTACTATAAGGTACCAAATTCAAAACCATCGTCAAAATTATAAAAAAAAATCCACTATCAAAACTATAGTTATAGAAAGGTGAAAAGACTATATGTTCATTTGCCAAACAATGTGGAACACGGGAAATCGTTGTTTCGGCGACTGAGGCGCATTCCGGCATCAATAAAAAGAACTAGAATCCCACAGCTTATCTAATTCAAGTCCGACGAATATCAATATATCGATTTTTTCTGTTTCACGATAATTTTTGAATTGTCTTAGCCATTTTTCAGTCTGATACCTGGGTTGAAATACGTGATCTGATTGGATGAGCCAAATTGGATGTCCAATCAGATCGCATATAACACACAGGTATCAGAATCCCAAATGGCAGCGACAAGTCAAAAAATACCGTGAAACAGAAAAAAATCGGAATGATATTGATATTCGTTTGACATGAATTAAGTAAGCTGTGGAATTCTAGTTCTTTTTATTGATGTTAATGAATGATGCAGCGAAAATCCCGCCGGAATGCGCCTCAGTCGCTGAAACGACGATTTCCCGTGCTCCACATTGTTTGGCAAATGAACATATAGTAGGCTTTTCACCTTTCTATAACTATAATTTTGATAGTGGAAATTTTTTTTATATAATTGTATCGGTGGTTTTGTATATGGTACCTTATAGTAAGCCTTAGAGTGTTGAATTATTTTTTTCAGGGTTGTAGAGGTATAGCTGCTAAAGCCACGGTAATTAACAACAAACGAAACCAGCTGAAGAAACGCAGTTTATCACCACCGATAAAAGTTCAAAATCTATTTAAACAATTAGAATTGAAAGATTCATCAATGTAGACTGTCAAGAACAGGAATAAATAAGATCGACTACGACACGGACTGGTAGAGTTATACGATTCATCAACAAGTCAATTAAAAAAAATGTCCCAAAGGTTTGACAGATTTTAACTCTTTGAAATGGCATTTAACGTTACTTCAATTATAGATTTAAACTTATTAAAGAGCAAAAGATGAGCAAATGACCATGTACAGTGTATATTTTTGGAGCCTTATTTTCCGTACAAAAGCCATAGGCACTTGGTTTCGGGATAATATAACCCTTTGAGAGGTTTGTAGAACTCAAATATAATTGAATGTTACAATCTTTTTAACGTAGATGTCTCTTTTCTAAAACGGTCATTTTTTCGATATTACTGTGTTTTTTTAGTAATATCGGAAAAATGACCGTTTTAGAAAAGAGACAAAAGCCGGTAAAAGCGATCCGCAAATAACAATACAAATCCGACTACATTGTATTGTTAAGCATGCGCAAACCAGAAATAAGTAGAAATAAGTAGAAACGAAAGTTGAACTTTTTCAACACGAAATAAATAAGCGTAAAACAATAAATCCACCTGATAACAGTTCTTACCAACAGTGTCAAATGAAAGGGAATAGTTAAAACTTACTAGATATAGGTAATATTCATTCCAAGGTTGGACGGTTTATTTGTACAAAAGATTTTACCATATAGATCTACATTTGTTTGTAAAGACTGTGTAATGTTTCGATTTAAAATATCAGCGATTGTTAAAGGTACTTTTGTATTGTGTATCGAATTGATTTTCCACGCGTGTAATTGGATAAAATTTGCACCGAGTGTGAAAAAGGCATTGCATTCCTTAAGTGTGTTTATTTATTGTATAGAAGGGTATATTTGCCGTTATTTCTTAATTATTTGCTTATATTTTTCAATTATTGATAGAATGTCAAGCTCCTATTCTTAGATCTAGCAATGTTTTATATGCAAAGACATAGACATTAAATACTCTTAGAGTGTAGAACCGCCCTTAACCGCCCATGAATATAAAACTAAATGCAAACATATTTTAAGTGTACATAAAGTGCACCAAAGTCCTATATGTGATATTCGTTTGTTTAGTTAGTGATGAAATAATACACTATCAGGTAGAATATATTGACTTTTCATTCAGAATATGTTCATAAAATTAATAGATAATCATATAATTATATTGTTGGATATAATAAACTATGCTTCTTTAAAAACGATAACTTGATAAATTTGAGAAACATATTGTTAACTTGGCATCAAACTATGTCTTATAGCCATATTAATCAAAGGTTTAAAACATAATACTAGTACAAAAAAACTTACATATAATGTTAACTTAAATAATTTGTTTGTTTTGTTTATATTTTCAACATAATGGTGGCTCAATTTAATAGGGTGTTTTCAACCTCAATATACGTGTATATTTAAAATACATTTTAGAAAACACTAAAACAATGGCTGAAGGTACAGTAAATTCTGATGACATGTTGCAGGACTCAGATGAAATTGAAGAGGTTGGCTGTGAACAATGTGAAAAGTATACTGGAAAATATGCGGTCGCCTCTGGACTCTGCCTGCAATGCACAGAATATATGTGCTCGATTTGTATTGAGTACCATGCACGATACATGCCTGGACATAAGATTCAAAATAAATACAACATGCCTAAGGACATATGCAACGTGAAATGTTCTGACCATTCTGATCAAGTAATAAAGTTTTATTGTCCAGTATGCGATAAATTTGCATGTATGACTTGCAAAGGTACTCAGCATCAGTCATGTACACAAATCGCACATTTGCCGGCAATTGTCAAAGATATAGAAAACTCTAGGGAACTAAAGGCATTAGAAGAAGAAATGGAGGAGATATCTAAAGACACGTGCGAAACAGAGCTACTGCTGGACAGTAATAGAAACTTTGTCAAAAACCTTGAAGATTCTGCAAAGTCAGTGATTAATGAACACAAAGAAGAGCTTGTAAAATCATATAATAAACAACAAGAAGGTAACATTGAAGAATTTGATAAGAAAATGAACGAAATTATTGAAAATCTTAAGAAAGAAAGACAGGCAAAAGTTGAAGCAGCTGTAAAAAAAGAAAATCAATTTAAGCAGACGATACACAAGGTTGCATGTAATGTATTAGGAATTGTGGAGAGAGTTACAGATGACGAAGTGAATAAAATAAAGAATTTTTCTAAACAAACCAAAAATATATCAACGCAAGTTCAAAGCGTGAAGTCAGATATTGAACTGAAGAAGAAAACACAGCAGAGATGCAAGTTGTTCATGGCAATGAAATCTGCTCAAAGACAGGCAAATGAGTTAAAACAGAACATGTTTGCTTTACGAACAAACACGAAAATACAGGTACAGCCATTTAAGGTTGAAACTACCGAAATCGGAATGACCACAAAACAACTTGATACAAGAAAGTCTTTCTTTTCGTTGAAGCACATACACGTTTCAAACAGAAAGAAAGTGGCAACATATATGTATAAAACAAATCTGCGATCATTTGAAGTTTCAAGTATGTGCCTCCTGTCAAACACACAGCTTCTTGTTGCTGATGAAAAGAAGGAGTCTGTCCTAAATTTCAGTGACCTAAATCATGGAAAAGACGACTTTAAAGTGATTAATATTTCATCCAGACCTGCCATGGTTGCAAAGTGTGAAGAAACTGAAGCAGTTGTCACACTTCCAAATCTTGGAACAGTAACATTTATGTATTTTTCAAGCTCTAACAAGTCTTTGATTAAGACGGAAGACATCAAAGTCGGTCGAAATTGTTATGGAATTGCATGTTGCCAGATGAAGCTTATTGTTTCTTTCCTTAACCCTCCACGAATTGAAGTCATGTATAAAACTGGCGAAACTATAATGACTTTTGATACAGATGCCGCAAATATGCCTATGTTTTCCGCACCAAGGTATTTAGCTGCCAGTCCAGAACATACAAAAGTATACATTGTAGACACAAACAAAAATGATATAACCAGTATGACATTTGATGGTAAAATTGAAAGTGTATATCAAGATCAGCAACAAGATGTTTCACAAATCGCAGTTGATTTGTCAGGATCTGTTTACGCGTGTGGGAAGAGATCGAACAATGTAAATCAATTGTCAAATGATCTTAACCTGGTGAAAACACTTCTTGATTGTTCTGATGGTATTAGAAATCCTGGAAGCATATGTTGCAATGAGAGTATGTTACTCATAGGAAGCAATACTTCAAACAAAAGTTCTATAAAAGTCTTCAAAGTATCATATGAATAACTTTTCAAACGTTTGGCTAAAGTAGCAGGCCAATGACGTCTAAATGATACCAAACCAGTCTGTATTTCCCTGCATACGCTGTTGAATGTGGTGGATGCAGTCATTTTAAGCGTTCTGTAATTGAAATAGCCTTAATGAACATATATAAAACAGTTTTTTTTAAAATGACATACCAAACTGTTTGTGTGTTGGAATTGTCAAAATAAAGGAACGCGTAATGTACAGCTCTCAATTATCGGGTGCTTACTCATGGATGTCTCCGGTTTTAACATTGATTATGTAATTTTTGAAAATGTTTTTTATTAAATATGTATAAATGTTACTTCGTTGTAAAGTAATGTAACAGCTGTAATAGTCTCGTTTTAAAATTTAGACCATCTGATACTGAGGTCTTAACACAGTACTGACAATTTCACAAAGTTGTGCTCTCTCCAGCGTGTCCAGGTTATCTCTCGTTTTCCTTCTTTTATCAACCCTAGTTTTTAACACTGTTAGATACTCAAAGTATTCATATTTTCTTCTGTATTGTAAGCTAATTTTCTTCTTTTTGGATGATTACTTTGTTGCGTTTTCAAGTCCGCACGCTCGTCTCTCATAGGTCATAAAATACTCTCTCAGTCTCCTTAGTCGATGCACATGAGTGATAATCTATAGGACAAACATGGAGTTTGTAACAAAGAAATCTCATTATTGTGGATTCAGTGTTTGAAGATGATCTAACTGAAAGTGATTTTAAAGACACTTTACTTAATTGTATTCTTAAAATTCTTATATTTTAAGCACCAACAGTCATTATGCAAATATTCTGATGCGTGTTCATGTATAACTAAGTTGCAGTCGAGCTTGTTCATGGACGGTAAAGGAAATTGCCAGTTACCGTCCTCGCCCCCTAGCACCGGCTTAAGCAGAATTCAACATTTAACATGAACTTGTACAATTTTGAATTTTGAAACATCCGCAGATGTGTTCATACGGCGGTTATCATTGAACCTTCAATGTGGCACGTAAGTGCCATTCCATGAAAAGCGGCATATGGTCCCCAAGTTAAAAAAAAATGCGTGTGCCCTAAACGAGAAAAAAAATGGCGGAACTTAATAGAATGGAATTTTGAAAGGGGATCTAAGGTTATGAAGCCTGCGCATCACAGATATAACGTCAAAAGACAAATTTAAAAAGCAGGCCACATACCCTAAGTGTGATTCAACAGAGTCAAGTGAGGAATACTGGAACCACCCAACAAGAAAGATGCCGAATAGAAAGAACTAAAATACCACAAGCACAACAATAATGAAATCAGTCACGTAATTTGTTTAAGGTCATTATGACATTGAACCTTTTCCCAAAATGACTGTGGTTAAAAGGATTTATCAGGCACGTCCAAAAAGAAAGTGTGTGATTTCTACGTCATTACACATTGATTAAATGGACAGTTTTATATTACTTCATGTTTCAGTGACCATTAATATTTACCCGAAACTTGAATTCCAGATATAACTTAAAAAAACGTATATTAACGTACTTAGTGTGAACTTCTTATGTTAATGAAATTAGACTAAATGGCGAGATTCAAGTTTTGTCCCAGTGACATTTGACATAAAAATGTATGTCGCAGTTACAATTCGTCAAGATGCATTAACATATAAACATTGAAGTTTCTATGTAAATGTCCTTTGCTGTTATTGACCTTGGATGTTGGCCTTTAATCCTTTCAGTTAGAGCGGAAAGTAAACAATTCTAGGCGCATATACTGTAAACGCTTGTATAAACGAAAACATCATCCCAAGGATTAAAAGGATGTCGATCACCGGCCGCCCAACCGATCGACATCATGCATCAAAACAATATGATCTTCGAAGGTGGCCTAACTAATTGATTATATTGTTTATTCATTTTCACACTTATAATACGAGAATATCAGGAGCTATCACATAATTATGATATGTTCCAGTGTATTAACGTTACTTCAACTTATGCATCTCTGCCTATAATGCCTTAAGATGGTATTTTACTGAAAATAAATAGATCGCACTTGTACATGTACAATCCCAGTTTTATACGGACGAAGAAAAATATCTGCGTACCTTTTTATGCATCTTGTCGTCCGTCTGTTAGTAATTCCATGTCCGGTCTTTATCTTTTGAACCGATGAGAGGAAATCAAAAGGAAAACACATTTTCGTTTCGTTATGTGAAACCTTAGATATTTAGTAAGTAGCATTTCCTTATAGTATAGAAAAACACAGCTAACCCTCTTTAACCCAGAGCTACTATATTTACCTAAATGACATTTAAAACGTTTTATGAATGATACACCTAGGGTGTATAATACCCCCACTCTGAAGGTCATTAAGTATCATATTGATACACGTTTCTTGTTTGGGTTTCTTTATTAATTGAAAGATGAATTTTGATTTCACAAGCATATTTTAACATTCGGGCAAAATAAATGTATTGTACCACCTTTGAAGTGCTCTTGTTTTTATTGGAACAAGTTAAGTCATTTAATCTTGTTTTTCATTACCATTACTGTATTGCTTAGTTATAAGCAGTCAAATAAATATGAGCAAACTTGATAAAAGACTACCCAAGAATGCTACAGACAAAGTTTGGTGATCATCCATCAATTAGTTAAGTAGAAAAAGACATTTAAAGGTATTTCTATTTTTAGCTTTGGTGGCCAAGGGGCCATTCAAATTAATATGAGCAAACTTGATAAATAAATATGAGCAAACTTGATAAAATAATACCCAAGAATTCTACAGACAAAGTTTGGTAATCATCCATCCATTGATTTTGTAGAAGATGTTTAATTTTTTTCTCTCTATTTTTAGCCCTAAGAAACCATTAAAAGGGGCCAATCAAATTGATATGAGCAAACAAGAGTACCTAAAAATGCTACAGACAAAGTTTGGTGATCATCCATCACTTAGTTCATTAGAAGAAGATGTTTAAAGGTTTTTCTATTTTTATCTCTGTTGACCCCTAAAAGGGGCTAATTGAAATGACATCAGCAATATTCAACTCTGACTGTCATTATGATGCTACAGACTAATTTGAAGTAAATCTGCTCGGCAGTTTCAGAGAAGAAGACGATTGTTGACACAAGACGACGAACGACGGACGCCGGGGCATCCCCCTATAATAGTAATAGGTCACCCTAAACCTTCGTTTCTTGTGAACTAACAAACCATTAAGCACACAATTAAAAAGATGACGACAGGATACCCATACAAAATATATTTCACAGTAAGAAATGAGTATGTTTTAGGTAAATAGGGATACATTTTTTCAACCTATATTCTAGGCTAAAATAAACATTACGAATTTTATATCTGATACATGTGGTTTCAAAGCGTTTAAAAACATCTCACGCAAGTTCGTGGTAGAAGTTCTACAACGTCCATTTCTCACTTTATATCCTGATTTCGTTTTTGACAAATTACATAATAGAAAATCTTCACCATTAATATAAGCTCTGCCCATTTTATATATTTTAACACATTTTCACAAGGACATAACAGAGTTCCCGTTTCCGCAATCATCAACCAATGACCATCTCTATATACATCCGTTTTACTTTTCTCAATATAAGTAGCCATATATGACTGTTCAAACACTATATCCGATACCTTTATATTCAATAATTAAGAACTGCGCAAAAAACCTGCATAAGCTAAAATAATAGCACAAATGATTCTTTGATTTTTAATATTTTTCTTTTCGTAAAGAGAATTATAAACAGCCAAAATAGTTCCAACTGTAATTGGCTCTTTTCTGTTTACAGGTTTTGCTAAAATTCTTTTAGCAGCTTCTAAAATATTTAAATTAATTTTAGAATCAGTAGGGGAAACTAAACCATTCAAATCATGGAACCATTTAATAGCGTAAAAAGCTGTTATTACAGGAGCAGGAGTACGCGCAGTTTGAATTAATGAAGATAAATAAAGTGCCACAGTTAAAGTTTTAGCAGGTAAGAAATCCCCACTCCCTAAAGAATTACACAAACCCCACTTTATCCAACGATTAAATGCCAACTCATATTTCTTACAAGTATTAGCCGCTCTTGACTTCTTCAAAATGTCTGGGAGTAGGTCAATCTTATCCGCCAAAACCGGTGGCAATTCATCAATATCGTCCTTATGAATCTGAAAAAAACAGATTTGAATTGAGAAAAATTTAATAAAAACAAATGTTCAAAACATGCTTACTGTGAAATACATCAATATGATTCTAATAACACTTTGTTACTAGTTGTTATGTAATTCCTTAATATGTATGAATTTATATGGAAACATTTCATGTTATATCGTGTACAATTAATTTTATAATTAAAATTATCACGAGTCTAATAAAACTTAAAAAACATAATAATAGATCTAAATTGATACGATAACATGAATACAAACTTTCTTCAATATGATAAGATATAATGCTTATATGTTTTAAACAATCCAAATAACTAAGAAAAAACTCCATTCAGCAAGTTAAGTGAAAATTAAACTGAACATTTATATCAAAAACAGCTCCAGAAAGCAAATTGATCTTAACATCGACTCCAGTGAGCAAAATATTATTTTATAAATTCCGATAAGCTTTTGATCTTACAGCTCCAGTGAGCAAATAATTAAACCACTCCAGCGAGCAAAATACTATTAAATAAACTCCAGTGAGTTTTTTGTCCTTACAGCTCCAGTGAGCAAAATATAAAAATACACTCCGGTGAGCAAATATTATTTTTATTAACAGGGTCAATGAAAAATCCGCTCCAGCGAGCATAATATTTAAAATTGCTCTAGTAAGCAAATTTTTAATATATAACAAGAGAGCAAAATAAAGCGATAATAATATCTACAAACACATCATGAATCAAGGGAAACTACTCAATCTTACTAGGTTTATGGCTCTGTCAGAGTAAATTCCCCTAACAATTAACACGTAAAGCCAACATACCGAATTTTAAATCGATATTTCCAAAAATTCCATGGCCATTCTTACATTTCGTGTAATATTTAGCCTCCGTAGGCAACATAATAAATTCTTTAATTATGTTAATGAAACAACCATTTTGGCATAATAACGGCCAGAACGGAGCTGATTTCCATAGAGGGACAATTAATATTCCCTGTGCCCGATCTAAAATCATCTTATTCAAAACCCTGTGAATAAGATAAAAAGGGGGAACAAATAATCCAAATTCTCCAGCCCAACTTACTGTAAAGGCATCTACACCTTGAGAACTAGGATGCCAAAACTTGGAATAAAAAACGCCGGCAATTTATGATTATATTTCTGAAGCGAACCAGTCTATACTCATTTTTCCAAATTGTTTTTCAATTAAAACAAGAATTTCTAGTGATATATACCCCAATCATCATTATCTACAATTTTTGACAGATAATCTGCTTTTCATTAAGTGAACGAGGTATCCACTCTATTTCAAGAGAAATAGACTTACATAGACATTAATTTAAATATATCTAAAGAAATCTCTTGTAATTCTTCGTTCATGGAACCTTTAGTAACTATTGAAACAAACACCCTGATTATCTGAAAACCATTTTACACGCTGATTCATTAACACATGCGTAAGTGATCGAAGTACAGAATACACTGCAAACAGTTCCCTCCAAGTAGAGAATTTTTTACTCTCTTCTGGGACCATTGACAATGGGAAACACCGTTTAAAGTATTTACTTCATAACCAGCAAAATCCTAGTGATGAAACATCACTGTAAACTACTCTTGAACAAATCTGAGACTGGAAAATGTTCCGGGAATTTACATTATCTAACTGTTCAATCCAAAACTTAATTTGCTTAATACTTTCCTGAGAAAGACAAATGTAAGAATCCCATGATAGAGAATGTAAAATGTCAATACTCAAATAACGGGTCATTATCTGTGTCACATGACCTATAACAATTGTCATGGATATGACCTGACCTACTGAACTTGCTACTTTCCTAACTGGCACACGCCTGTGTACCTTCAAAATCATGCAATAACTGAGAAGCAGTTAACTTAGTCTTATTTAATTCTTTCCTCGGAAACCATTATAATTCCATCTTTTAGAATTCAAAATGGCCCCTAAAAAATGCAAAACCTGTGCTGGAAGCCAAACACATTTATTTGCATTCGGAATAAATCCTGACAATAACAGATCTTGTTTTAACCTCATTACTAAGCAACAATGCTTTTTTATAATCGCTCGCACAACCCAAACCATCGTCTAAAAAAGTTAATACCAATTTTCCTTCACTTCTCCATTTTGCAATTAAAGGTTTAGTTACTTTTGTAAAAATGTAACACGCACTCGATAACCCAAACGGTAAAACAAGAAACTTAAAAAAAAATCACTTGACCGTCATCTTTAACCCAAGAAAATCCAAAAAATTCAGTGTGTGGTTCAAGAAAATTTCAATAAAATGATAAGCACTAGTAATATCAAATTTAATCATAAAGGAACCCTTTTGGGCAATTACGATAAAGCTATCCTTAAATCTTCAAATTTCACTGATTTGCTTCCATAAATGTTTATTCACATTACGAAGATCTAAAATCAATCTCTTTTTACCACTATTCTGTATAGATACAGTTAAAGGGATTAACAACTCGTGGAGGACTAGAAACAACGTACAATAAGAGATCTATCTAACAAAATCTTTTAATGGCACATGAAACAAATTCTGGTTCAGATAAAGCAGATTTATTATTTTTACAAAAAAGTAATAGTAGGTGTTGAATAAAATGGAATTTTATAACCAAATTTCAATACGTCTAAAATAAAATCAGACGCGCCTATGTCACGCCAAAATTGAATATTTTTTCTCAGTCTACCTTTAACTATTATATCATTTTTGACCTTGTTCATACTCATGAAAGTCATGTGTAAACATAGTATAATCAAATTGATACTCATCTTTATACACACAACTTCATTTTTTGACTGCTGACTGGTTCCCGAGTGAATTGGCTGTGAAAGGACAGTCTCGTCGGAAATGTCCGAATTCTCCACAAGCGAAAACAGGGTCCTGTAGCGGCCGAGCCATAGTTCTCTGAAACGTTAATGAAACGTGGTCCTCTGAGATAGGGGCGAAAAAGACTCCCTCTACCGAATCCTCCGGAAGCAATCCTCGATGATGAACCGTAGAAACCGGGATTATTACGTACTGGAACAGCAAAATCCATGGGAGTTATACCTCGGAGAAGCAGAACGTTTATTGGCGGGAAATTTGCTGCCTTGTTTCTCTTTCTTTCGTTTAAGAGCCTTGTTCTCAGCTCTGGTGATTTTCGCTTCATCATCTTCATCACTCGCAACTGGATTGCTGACATAATTTCTGACCGTGTCCCAGCCTGCCGTACTTGTGTCAGCTATTCGGATGTGCTTGTTTGCGTTTCTTTAACTAAGCTTATAACCTCTTCTAAAAGCTCACAGCTATACTGATATTTGCCGTTTTGTATTCCCCACTTAGCCTGCTTAACTTTTTTCGTCAATACTACTATTAAGTTCGTACTGAATCTTGTGTCCTTCAAATTTCCATGTTAAAAAACTTTCTCTGATTTTAATTTGTCTACTTCTGAAGATAAAGATCGTGACTTGCCTTGAACTTCGTCTCTTAAAGTTTGAAAATCCTGCCTCTGTGAACGCAGTTCACCAAAACAAGCGTAGTTGAAATTTTTAAAAATGAAGTCCTTATTGGGTTGCAAGTCAAACCAGTGGTTTAATTTGTCCAAATTTTTCTTCCTGGGAAAATTTCCAAAAAACATACAAGTTACCACTTTCAAAAGGGTTTTTTAAGCTATATGCCCAGTCCCAAACGTTCCCCAAACCCCGAAATGACCCTACTATTCCTTTTGCACGAAAACTTCGTGCACAAAACTATGCAATAGGATACTTTATTCGACCAATGGAAAATAATTTTCCTCTAATTCGCTTTCGCTCAACCGTGGAAAATTATATTTCTCGTATAATTAATTAATTAAGTAAGTAATTAAAGGGTATAAATCTATATCTTATGAAATATTTTTATAAAATTTATCAATAGGAAAATTATATCGGTTCCTTTCTTATATGGCTGATTCCCGAAAAAGTTGTAACATGTCTCTGTTATAAAATACACATGAAAAAATGTACGTAAACATAATAAAATGTTTCGGAACAAAAATATTACTTTGCTATTTTAAGTAGGGTTTTATGTGTTTAGCAATAACTTTGTGCATGCGCCACTCGCTTTAAAGCAATTAATTACATTTTTATTCCATACAAACATTTTGGAAGTTGTTTTTTTATCCAAACAATATTTTTTTTGTATCAGATATATAGCTTTATACAATTTAATCCAGGATTAAAAATACAGATAAAACAGAATACCAAAAGAAAGCATAAAACAGCAAAAATCAAAATGTAGGCTCGGCTTCATAAGGTCTGCACATTGATGGTTTCATAAAGTCCACGCCCAGTCAGGGTGAATTATATAGCAAGGATTTTAAGATGAGAAACACAAAGAAAAAGAGCTCTGAGTGTCCAGTAGATTGACGCTTTTTTATTTTTACTAGCAGTAGTTTACTTTTATATCATTATTATTATTTTTATTATTATTATGATTATTATTATTTTAATTATTATTATTATTGTTATTATTATCATCATCATCATCATCATCATAATAACAAAAAGCATGGTCCTTTAGTGAACTTACAATAGAACAAGTAGTAATAAAAACATTGCAAATAAAGGTTATTACTTACATACCTGTGTCTTTCATGTGTAAAAATAAATGCATTTAACAATATCATAAAACACTTCACCTGTCTCTTGTTGACTTCTAAAAGAGCTTTCAATACCAAACTAACGACCTTAGTTAATGAATATCAATAGGCAAACGGGTTTTTTCTTAGTAAAACATATCTTTTAAACATAGGCTTTGAACACAGGTTATTTTTTAACTATCTATATAATCTTTTATTACTATTTTAAATGTTGTTTAAATTTTGGTAAATATAAGAATTAAGATTGTTTTTCCTGTCTCATTTCCTCGTAAGAATTATATTTTTGTTACATTAAAATAGCGAGATTTATTTTAATAAATATATGTTTTTAATATCAAAAACATTATATACATGCAAATAGATTTTGTTTTTACCTTTCAACTAGTCTCTCTAAAACCATAAAGGCTTAATTTGCATGACACATTGTGAAGTGAATCTCTACCAAGTTTATACCAGTGTAGACTTGGGGTCTTAATTGGTCATGTCCGTGAGGGTTGGGGCAATAGGTCATAGCTATCCATAAAATTATGTATAGAGAAAAAAGTCTCAAGTCTTAAGATGCTTCACATGAAGAATTGTCCTAACAACTTCTTTTACGTTTGTTAAACTTACAGCCCTAGGGTTTAAACTGACCCAGATCGGGGTCATACATTTCTTCTTATACATATAAGTATAAGGTCAGCTTTTCTAAATTGATCAAGGCTAAAGCTTAGGTATTTTGCATGAAACATTGTCTAGTTTACCTCTACCAAGTATGTTCAAATTATAGTCCTAGGGTGAATGTTTGTCTAAAGGAGGGATTGTGTGTGTGTGTGGGGGGGGCGTCACAGATTTTCCTTAAATGTATGTGGTTAACAGTTTCCCTTAATACAATAGTTTAATTCAAGATATTTGTCATGACACATACTCTAGTGAAAATCTACTAAGTTTGTTCAATTGTGGCTGTTTGATTAAAATTGGACTCGTCCAAATTGGTCATGGATTATTCATTATTAAAACATATTTGTATGCAATAATTACTTCTAATTACTTAAATTACTGAAAAATCACTTAAATTCACAAAGGCTAAAGCTTAGGTATTTTGCACGAAACATTGTCTAGTGTACCTTTAACAAGTTGATACAAATTATAGCCATGGGGTCAAAATTTCCCTGGTTTGAGGTGGTGGAGTAGATTTTCTTTGTTTGTATTTATTTAAACCAAAATGAAACGCTAATTCTCAAAAATGATAGGGCTAAAATTTAGATATTTTCATGAATTATTATTTTGTGGACCCCTATTAAGTTTATCATAGCACTTGCAGGTCTCAAATGAACCAGCCCTAAGGGGCCTTATCTTTTTTTTCTTCAAAAACATGCCCGTATGTGTTTTTATAGACAAAACTAAAATAATCAACTTCTGTAAAAACATCAAGACTAAAGCTTATGTATTTGGCGTGAATTATTGTCTTGTGAATACTCGCAAGTTAAAACTATGGAATCAGGTTCTATATTTACCACACCCAAAAGGGAATAGATTTTCCTAAAATGTTTATCAACCTTTCCAAGCAACCTTTGATATTCTAATACTTTCAACCCTTAACTTCTATAGCAGCCAATGACATCCTTTACAGCCATTTACTTTCCATAGCAAACACTGGCTTCCAAAGCAACCATTAACTTTCCATAGCAACAAGTAACTTTCACAGCATAGCAGCCATTGACATTCCATAGCACCCATTGACTTTTCATAGCAACCATCGATTTCTTAGCAACCTTTGGCTTTCCATTGTAACCATTGGAACTATTTTCTTTATATAGTCATTGTTATATTTCATAGCATTTATTTCGTTCTATATCACCCATTGATATTTTTAGAATACAGGCACTTTCAAAGCAACCATGACTTTCCAATGAAACCATGAAACTGCAAAATATTTATTGCACTCACTTACTAGCAATTTTTGATTTTACAAGCTTTGACTATCTTTAGGAACGTATTAAATCCATAACAACAAACATTTTCCCATAGAAATCAGTTAATTCCATAGCAACCACAGACTTTCATTGAAACATTGACTCCCATAACAACCATTAATTTTTTACAGCAACCTGTAATTTCCATAGCAATAAAATACATTCAGTATCAGCTTTTGACTTTCCATAGCAGCCGTTGACTGTCCATAGCAACCAGCGGCTTCCATAGCATGCATTTTACCTAGAAACAATTGATTTTTATAGAAATGTTTGACTTTCCATTACAAACAGTGTATCCACCATTGACTTCCATAGCAACTATTGATTTTGCATCGCGACCTGTGACTTCCAAACAAACCATTGCTTTTCCTTAGCAACCTTAAATTCTCATAGCAATTAATAACTTTCATAGCAACCAGTGACTTCCAGAGTTACGTTGACTTTAGGTTGTGAAAATGGAATTACATAACAACAGTTATCTTTCATAGCAATCGTTGACTGTCCATCGCAACCAGTGACATCTTACTATTTGGACTTAGCTATAGATTATTATAATTAATAGTAGTAGTAGTAGCAATAGCAGTAGCAGTAGCAGCTAAGACAGCTTCCGTGCAAAGGACAATTGTTTTATTCAACCAATTCATGAACAAACCATTTGGAAGGATAGTGTTGAAAAAACATTAGATTTTACTACAATTTCTTTAAGCTGAGTTTCAATACCATCTGAGTGTAATACCTTTTTAGCATAGCTTGGTACTATTATTCTTTAACAAAATGTCCGTGGTTCTACTCGGATATCTGTTTAGTTCAAATTAGAAATTAAAAGTACAGATAGTTTGAAATACAACTTTTTAATTTGGCTTTTTAAATGTGTAATTAATGGAATTAAGTAGTATTATTTTTGCATAAAATTAATTCAAACAATTAATGTCCAAATAAAGATAGCTTCAACATCAAAATTTTAAACAAAACGGGAATCATTTAACAAAAGTTTCCCAATTCTTTTTGACATTTTATTTAAAAGAAAAAAATAACAACATTTTGAAAAGTCAAACCTATAAAGAAAAAGACAGAATTATGATGAAAAAGCTATAGGTTAATTAACACAGTGTGATAAATGAAAAATCGTCAATTAACGGAAATATGGCAACAGTGCATACCCCACCCACTAATACAGGACATGATATAAATGCTATTGGTGAAACATGTTCGCCCACAAATGCAGATTTGTTAATTTATTTGAAAAAGATAGATGAAAAAATTTGTAAAATGGAAAAAAAGTTAGATAAACTAGATGTTCTGGAGCAAAAAGTAAATAATTTTGAAAAAGAAATAAACAAAGTGTGGACAAATATCCAAGACCAAAATAAAAAAATGAAGAAAGATTCATGGTTGTTGAAGAAAAGGCAGAAAGTTCCGATTTCAATGTAGGCCTAACGAATGATAAACTAATTACAATGCAAAGAGAGAATAATGCTCTAAAAGATGATATTGTCTATTTACAATCGCAGTCAATGCGGAATAACCTAGTATTTGCGAACATCGACGAAAGCCCGTCAGGGGTGCTGGAAAATACGGAGCAAAAATTAAAAGAATTTTTGGAGCAAAATATGAAGATAGCTAAAGAGCAGGTGGAGAGAATGGCGTTTGAGCGAGTACATCGGATGGGGAATAAAATACCAGGAAGAACAAAAAAAATCGTTGCGAAATTTACACTATTCAAAGAAAGAGAATTAGTTCGAAAACAATGGAAAACATTAGATAAAACCAAATATTATGTTCATGAACAATTCCCCAAGGAAATTATTGCAAAGAGGCGAGAATTGGTGCCAAAGATGAAGGAAGCGAAGCGGAACGGTCATAATGCTTGGATCTCATATGATACTTTTATATGTAAACGAAAGGCGCAGCGCGATGAACGAAGCTAGAACCCACGAAGGGGGTGGTTTGAAAACGTGTTGGCGTGGAACGTTAACCGGACTGACGAACGTGAAAAAGGAATGTCAAGGATTTGTAGATATTACTGACAAAATGATGTGATATTTTTGTTTGAAGCGTGGACAAATTCTTAAAGTATTGTAGATATTGAAGGTTATGTATCAGTATAATTTTTATCGAAAATATCAACATCGAAATGCTAAAAGATGTAGCGGAGGCGTTGTTATCTATGTTTAAAGACAATTTGAAAAAAGGTATTTCAGTTGTTAGAAATAATCACGATTCTGTTATCTGGTTAAAGATAGATAAGTTTTTTTTTCAATATAGAAAATGATATATATATTGTGTGGGGTTTACATATGGCCTGAAGGAATCGCCATTTTTATAATGTATGTAACGTTGATTTATTTGATGAAATTCAGAATGATATTTTTGAGTTTTGAAAATGAAGGGTCTGTGTTTTTGATCGGCGATTGGAATAGTCGGGTAGGTCTTAAGGCGGATTATATTATATGTGATACTGCTATTAAGTCTATAGATAATGATGATTATATTCCGATACATCCTCCGTCAGGGCCTCCTGTGATAAAACGTGTAATTCTAACGGAATAAAACTTCTTGACTTATGCAAATCTACGTGCTGTCGAATAGCTAACGGTCGGATCAGTAATGACTATGGTATTTGGTGCGTTTACATTTGCATCACGTCAAGGGGCATCATTAATTGACTATCTACTCGCGAAAGGGCGTGATTTTGTAAATATTAGTGATTTCAAAGTACAACGACTTCAATGAATGGAGTGACCATTGTCCGATTTCCGTTACTTTAAACTGTAATGCAATGCCCGAGGAAGTAAATAATTCGTGATTTATGAAAATTAGATGGTCAGACGAATTTAGATCTGAATTTCGTTCAGGTATTATTGGTTTTTTACCGCAATTTAACCGATTAACGGAGGATATGTACATTCAAGATATAACATTTTAAATGAATTCACCGATACGGTTCGTCAGGTAGCTGACCCTCTGTTTACACGTTATGTGTCAAATCGACGCGATGTACATTTTGTTGATAATCGAACCAATGATAAAGAATGGTTTGACCTTGAATGTAAACATGCAAGGCAAAGGTATATAGAAGCTCAGCGTGTCTTTAAAAGATGTAACTCTGAATATGGTAGAGATCAGTTTTTGATGCTCAAAAGCAGATATAAACAAATAGTTAAGAAAAAGAAGAAAATATTTGAAATTAAAAAAGTATCTGATATCGAAAATTTACGTTTTCGAAGGCCTAAAGATTTTTGGAATTATTTTAAAGCTAAAAAAAAAAGAATAATGACATAGATATATCACTTGAATCGTTTTACAAATATTTTTCAGAAGTAAGTAATGATATTTTTCAAAATGAAAATATTGAAGCAGAAGATTTTTCTACAAATCATAATTTTAACTAAAATTTAGAAAATGATGATAACACTGACGTTTTGAATAGTTCAATTACTATTAATGACATTTTAATCGCTGTTTTAAAACTTTAAAGCGTGATAAATCCTGCGGAAACGATTTTTTGCTGAATGAATATTTTATTGAAACTGTAGATATACTGGCAGCGCATATATGTGATATTTTTAATTGTATTTTTTGATAGCGGTTTTTTCCCTGAAAGATGGACTAAAGGATTTATTGTACCATTGCACAAGAAAGGAGATAAAAACAATGTTAAAAATTATAGAGGCATTACTTTAGTAAGTTGTATGTCGAAATTATTTACGACAATACTAAATAATAGAATTGTTAAATATTGTAATGAGAATAATACCATATCAGATGCGCAGTTTGGATTCAGAAAAGGCTATTCGACAACTGATGCCTTGTTTATTTTGCATAATTTGGTTCAAAAATATTTAAATGAAAATAAAAGATTATATTGTGTTTTTGTTGATTTAAAAATGGCATATTGATTGTATATATAGAAAATGCATTATGGCTTAAATTGTATAAGCATGGGGTTAACGAAAAATTTTGAGAATAAATTAAGGACATGTATGAAAAAGTAAAATCATGTGTTCGGTCGTGTAATTCGTACTCTGAGTTTTTCAAATATGCTGCTGGTTTAAGACGAGGGGAGGTAATTTCACCAGTATTATTTTCACTTATTTGTTGAAGACTTAGAGTTATTTTTGCAAGATGATATAAATTCAGGTGTAAATATTTGATGATATTATTTTTATTCTACTTTTGTTTGCAGATGAAATATGGTTATTCTTGGGAAGACTCCGGATGAAATTAAACACTAATCTTTTATTACTTTCTGTATTTTTAGTATTGCAAACTATGGAGTCTTGAAGTCAATGTACAAAAAAAACCAAAGTTATGGTATTTCGTAAACGTGGGGGACTTAGAAATAATGAGACTTTTGTGTATAATGGGACAATTTTGGAAGTTGTAAATGATTTTAACTATCTAGGAACTGTTTTTAATTATACGGGAAGTTTTGCATTAAATCAACAACAATTGGTCGGTAAAGCTTTGAAATCAATGAATGTTTTATCAGTTTAAATGTCAAAAATATAAAATGAAACCTAAAATTCTTTGTAAACTTTTTGATTCTTTTGTCGGATCAGTACTAAATTATTCAAGTGAAATATGTGGGTTTACAAAATCAAAAGAAATCGAAAGAATTCACCTTAAATTTTGTAAGAAAAATCTTTTTGTTAAAATGTCGACTCCTAATGTTGCAGTATATTGGCGAATTGGGACGATATCCTTTGTATATTTCGAGACATATTAAAATATTAAAATTTTGGCTTAAACTTAACAGTACAGATAATATAATTTTGAAAACTGTATATAACATGTCATATAATGATTGTATAAATGGTAAAAAGAATTGGGTCTCAAATGTAAAAAAAATTATTGTGGGAAAAATGGATATAATTATGTTTTTGATAATCCTCATTTTGTTAAAGACAGGCCGTTTTTAAGTATTTTTAGACAGCAGTTAATAAATTGTTTCTTGCAAAGTTGGCATAGTAATAAGTCAGGTAGCACAATGTTTTAGACATTTATCACCATCTTAAAGAAAAATTTGAATATGAAAGGTATCTTGATCTATTACCTTTTGATTCAAGAACCTATTTAGTAAAACTAAGAGTGTCAGCTCATTCATTACGGGTACAAAAACAAATAGGTATGGAATAATAGATTACCGTATTTTTTTTTTCAGAAATTGAACGAGTATGTCTTTTCGGTGATACAAGAGACATCGATGACGAATTCCACTTTGTATTTAAATGTCCATGTTTTAATGATATACGACTGTTATATATTGATCGAATATTATTATATCAGACCAAACATGCCATAAACTTATTCGAATTGTTTAAATTGCAGGAAAAAGATACTCGTAAATTTAGTAAGATTGCTTTTAATCGTAGAAATAACAAATGAGTCAAAATATAATAATCATAATTATCCTCTTAATAACTCATTGGTTGATATAACTTTTGTATTGTTTTATGTATAAGATTGTGTTGACTATTAATTGTGTTGTGTAAATATGTTATTTATGTGTGCACGATGTACATGATGTACGAAAGTGAAATGAATGTTCTGTTCTGTTCTGTTCTGTTAATTAACACAGATTGGCAAATGTTTTTCACACATAGGTGACAATTAACTGCATGGTAATTGAACATGTCTCCTGTTGGGAGTATCATCTTAAAACACACAGAAAGTTGCTGCTTAAATTGCTGCCCAATTTTCAGAGGATTATTTTATGCATCTTCAGCTTCAGTAATCTACAGAATGATTCTACTAGAGTTCAATACAAAGACTTTTAACACCAGGTTCCTGGCTTTATAGAGACATTTTCAAAAGAAAATCGTTTAAAAATACTGCATCACATATACCTTGTTCTGAATCTTCTAGTTCCTGGATGAAACGAAAAAAAGACCAGCAAACTTTGCATTGTTCGCACCTTAAACCTCTTTTCTTCAAGAAGAATTTACATCTAAAAGGAACGTTCCTACCAAGGCCGCTGTCAAATATTCTGAGTTCCGTCAGAAATTTTTTGTTGTGAACTACATCTATACTTTTAAAAAACACAAATGAAACTTGTAAAAAACGCTTCCAACTAAATTGGATTGGTCTACAGTGGGCACAACTGTTAATAAGAACATAAGAAATGTGTTTTTTGGATATTCTTATGAATTATTACTGTAAACAAGACTGTTGATAATGTTCTAAAGAGATTTAGTATGGACACAATTTATATATGGTAATTATAATATTTTGTTCTAATACTTATATTGGTTCTGTTCATAAGTGTTTATCAATTATAGGTTGATATGTATATTTGTACATAATATAATACATGTATATTATTGTATTGCTAATGCATGTTCTAGTCAGATTTGATGGGTTTGTTTTCGCTCAAATGTATACAGATGTTTACAATTATCTATAAGCATAAGTTCTTACCATTTTTATGTTTAAGGTAGAACACCCCTAATGCACTGTCTCCACTTTGAAGAGTATTCAAATAGGCTAAAATCACTGTAAAGTGTATTGAAACTGAGGGGGCGTGGGTTCAAACCCCAGAAGGGGCAATTTTTTTTCTTTCTTTTTTTTCTTTTTAACATTTTTTATTAAACTCTCAGACCCCCTATGGAAGAAAAAAGTGTTTTATTTAATTATATAATTAATTGTAGGTATTTATTTACTAAATAATGCCAAATTTAATAGCAAATATGATACCAGATATTTTCAAAGTTCGATAAAAATAAAACTAAACGGTAAAAGTATTTTATATTTTGCAATACCAACCAATATACATTAAAGAAAATTTAGGCAAACTTTGAAAATAGCCCCTCATTTTGGAAAATTTTAGAGATATTTTAAATAAGGCTTTTTACATAGGGAAATGGTCAAATTAGTGTTAAAAGTGGGTGGGGTAGGGTTACATTTTTATACATATTAAAAACATTTCGTTTAAAACAATCATTTTGCTTGTTTAATTTGTTACCTAAATGTCATTATTTATTTCTTAACAATGAGCAAAAGGAAAACATTTTTTCATAATGATGATATTATAGATTATTTAGAGTTTCCTAATTTCTGAAAAAGTCCCTTCTAATGGCAAAGTTTTAGTTCATAAAAATGTCTATAACTCATAAACCACACGGTAAATTTTGTATAAATTTTGCATACAGGTGGCATTTAAGGCATATAACTGTCCTATGTTGTCAAATTTACAATTCCTTATAGTGCCCATTAGGGGTGGTCTACCTTAAGTTAAGTACTGTGTATGATTTCATTGTCAAACTAGTATTTGTATAACATTCTTTACATGTACATAATTTATACTTAGTGACCAGAAAATGACATGTATAATTCTTACCTAAGTGTATGTGAGAAAGAGACCGCCTCCGTGGTCGAGGGTTTGAAGGGTGGTTCTAAACCTGTTACCTTCGGATAGGTTGATCCCCCGGGGGAAAATTTGGAGTTTTGGGGGGGGAGAAGGAGGGTTTAGAGGTTAACCCCCAGGAACAGGGTTAGGAAACTACCGCCTATAGGCGGGAAAATTTTGAAAAGGGGGAAAAGAAACAAACAAAAAACAAACATAAAAAAAGAAAGTTACATACTCGTACATCCAAGAAACAAAAGCATATTAACATCCAAAGGATGGGATTGTCATGTGCTATAATCAAAAAGCGTAAATTTGATAATCAATCTTTCAAATATTTTTTTTATTATAAGATTTTTAAAATGTAAAATAAATTTACTTTTTTTCACAGTTTGATAATTTATAGCTATTTTTTTATCGATTTTTTTAAATTTCCCTCTTTTTAATTTTTTATATTTAAAAAACAAACAAAATGAACGCAGTTTATTGAAATTTTGATACCGAGTATTGTAATTGTTGCAACAGTGTACAAGAATAGTGTCAAGTAAAATGTACATAACATCCAAGTAAGACGTCAATCTGACTAATGTTCAGATCTACCTATTTCTTTCATGTAGATCTGGTGACGACCGTATATGTTTCGCCTTCATTGTAATTCGGATTTCCCGAGAAAGCTATTTTAGCCATGCAATCAAACCGGTTTTTACAGATAGGCATTAGAAGAAGTATCAAAATAACGCTATCCGTTGCAGTTACACAAATTGTTGATTTTTGTAGCAATTTTTAACAAATTAACTTGAAATAATAGTCAATTTTTAATTGACAAGACTGTTTTGCCACTTTATCTGTCAGCTATATGGACAATGTCATGTTTGTTCTTATCATCTCAGTATTGATTTTCCAAGGGTAAAAAATAATTAGAAAAAACATCGCTTTCAAAATAATTGATTGTCCCGATGATTGGTTTCCTGAAAACCACGAGAAGGTGACTACCTGTGAGTGAATGTTAGATCCTCATGCGCAGCGTAATTTAGGAGCTAATCTTAATTATATTGTGTAAGACGTATAACAGCTTTCAACTCTTATAACATAATTGCTTACTTTTGGTTTACATTTTGACATTTCAAAAAGTGTTTTATACAAATTTAATTTATATAAATAAAACTACTGTTTGATACAAAAAAACCTACAAATAGAACGTCCGTTTTATACAAATAAAACTACTGTCACATTTTTTAAACAACCTCTTGATAAAATTGTGTGTTCTTTCTTGAATATTCCATGATTTTTAAAGATCTTCCATAGTTTAACAAATGGTTATATCCATTTTATATCTGGGTCACAGGAGTTAAAATAGTTATTACCCATTTGGCACTGAACACGTTCATTTTGACTTTTTGCAGGGACACAACTCATACACAATTGAGTAGATATTCCCCAATGTAATATTTTTTATACAGCATACTTTTAAAAGTCCATATGAAGTGTGAACATGAAACTTCATATTATCTTGTTATATTAAACTATCTGAAGAATTGATATTGTAATGGTAAAATGTAATAATGATTTTTTTCAAAAGTTGATGAAAATGTTGGTTAATACCCAATCTGATATTTACAATGTACATGAATTAACTGAGCACATCTTAATATTGATATATAAGATTTGACCATTTTTATCAAGTTTTAAAAAATATCACATTAATTATATGATATTGCTGTATTATTTTTTAGATATTATTTAGTAAAGGGAGATAAATATGTACAAGTAAATTTTGTTATATATATTATAATGATTATACTGTCAATACTGATTGCAAGTATGATATGTTTACGGAAATTTTAATGAATGCTTACATAATATCATAGTCTATATATTTGAAGATTCTGTATGTTCTAATTAATGTTTTTACCATATTTTAGTAAATTTTATTATATAATTATGCTTCTAAAACAGTTTTCAAACATTTGAGAATATATAAAATAGGTACTGCAAATATTTGTTCACATTATATGTAATCATCAAAATATATGCATTCATTTCTTATTGAAAACATTGACTTAGACTTTATAGAAAAATTAAATCCTAATTGCCTCCCTTTATTGGCATGAAATGTAAATTCGGTCATATCTTTACAAATAAGGTTTTTTTGAAACTTACAATATTGATAAATCTTCATTTTAGCATTTTATTTATGATATAAAACCATGAAAAATAGGTCTTTAATAAAAATAAAATTTTGAAACAACATAGATGTTTTAGTTATCAATAAACAAATGTACGTAAATCAGTTTGGTTGAAAGGTAAACTTGAGGTATGTAGCTGTACACAATTATTCTGTATTTGTATGCTACCATAGAAAAAATCATTATGTGGCACCAGCACTGGTTAGTCCAGGAATTAGAGAACACACAAGATTGCTCGACAAGTTTCTTTACAATCGAAGTAAGCACATGCAAAAAGTTGAAAAACAATTATTAAATATCTGAAAAAAACGTGATCCCTTGAAAGGTGACTTTATTATAAAGGTACAATATATAAACCAGCACAACAAGGAAAGAAATCTTTTATGATGTTGTCTAGAAAGAAAAAAGACCAAGCTGAAAAAAAACAAGTCCCTAAATATAATAACCAAAACAAGCTGGCGGCATTATAAAAGGATATTAATATACCAACTAAAACAAAAAGGATGGCCACATAATCGAAGTGCCTATATATCAAAACCAAAACAAGCTAGAAATTGGAAAAGGACTAAAATATAGCAACCAAAACAAAAAAGGTGACAGTATTATGAAATAACCTAGATATTAGAACAAAAAATACGATTTACGTCCGCTTTATGAAAAGACCTAAATATAACAACCAAAACAAACGAGGTAGCCACATTATAAACCTCTATATATTAGAACCAAACTAAGTTGACCCCATAATAAATCAAAGTGCTGAAAGCACTGGATACGACGGACATGAAAAGGGATTTGCATAAATGCTGTCAAAAAAGCGTCACACATCAGTCATGTTGCACAAAGAAATTTCTATATTTACATAGGGCAGTAAAATTCTTTGCCAGAGTTTTATGGGGCTTTGATACAGACCTAAAATTATGATCCCAAGATATGTATAAGTTTTCATGTGAATATTTTCTGGTTTTCTTGCGAACACTTTCTTATATGTTTAAGTTTTAAATGAATACCACCAGTTTATAAATGTCGTTCTAAAGATTGGTTTGCTTGCAAAGCTTTAACCAATAACTTTCTAACCTCAGAAAAGGCTACTACTCTGTTAAGTCTATGTTAGATTTATTGGATGTTATCTCAGAGAGTAACCTCCATCTATAATCCCGAAAAATCTATTCATTTTAATTGGTTTCAAATAAATGCCGCCAGTTCTTAAATTGATGTTAGTTGCCCTGGTACATACTTAAACTTGAAGGCCTCTGCCGAGGTTATTTGGTATGACACTACTAGAAATAATTTTCGGATTAATATTCCATTGGATGTAGGTCTAGCTCAATAATTTGTATACAGAATTACAGATCATGCGCCCTCTCTGTTTTCCAAAAACAATTATTCAAATTGTGGAAAATGACCAAAAATTGAAAAGCATTTCAACACCGGTCACACAAATCGGGGTAAGAAAAGCACAAAAAGTGATTTTAAAACTTTTTTTATGTATTCTTCTTAATTATCTTTTGCTGATATTTGTGTTTTAAGTGCCCAAGCTAATCTATGCAAGAAATTCATTTTTTTTATAGGATAATGGTCCTCAGTGGACTTCCTTTGACCTAGAATTTTCCGAGCTAAAGGAGGGCTAATTATCAATCAAACTCAATGTCAAAGTAATGATACTTGGATAGTGACCTCTATTTATGGTCACGCAAACATGCATTAAGATTAAAGTAAATAACTTTAGTAAGTCCACAAATGGCTATAATTCAGTAAAACTCTCATTAGGGTTACGGGTTTTGGATACATTTTGCTTTGGAAAGTGACATCCAATTATAATCCCGAAGACATGTTTTAAGTTTTAAATGGCTACCTTCAGTACATAATTATGATCTTTAAAGAGATTACATGAAAATGATTAAGCAGAATTAATTTGGTTCAAAATGGTCCATAATTCTGTCAAAAACCATGCTAGGATTATTGGCTTTTCCTTTTATCTCTCCAACCAGTAACGATTTTTAATGTTATTCTACAGTTTAAAATGTTTAAATAATAAATATGTAAATCAAAGACATAAACAAAACTAGATTTCAATGTTTTAATGACTTGTATATGTCGTTTTTTTAGAGTTGATAATATCTAGGACATTTGTCTCCGGACAGTTGCCTCCTCGGATGTGTGTCACCCATTTTGTGTTGCCCAATCGTATCTTTTAAAAGGGTGGACATCTCACCCCCTCCCCTGTAATTTTTGACCGGCGCACAACTTTTAAAAGTTTATTCAGTGATCTTAAAAAATGTGTCTGTCTTAATTATTAAATGCATTATATCGTTACTTTGTGTATCTTTTGGTTTACCGACCCGCCAACTCGGGGGTTTTTGTTGTTTTTTTGGGGGGTTCCAGGAAAATGAAAAATAAAACAGGCAACAACAAAATACAATAAAGTCTTAAATTTCGGTAAATGTAACTTAAATTCTGATGACGTTATTACCATTTATATATATTATATATTTCATCACCTTAATTTCATCTGTATATATACAGAAATCAGTTTTGACAAGAATACGTCAAGCAAGATGAGATACAAATGTATATATACAAGGTTTAATGTTATAGTGTGTGCATATATTTATGTTCAGGTTATGGAAGTTCACCCAGAGTTGGAGGAATGGTCATACTGAAAGACGGTCTCAATATGGCTTGCCCAGGTTCTGGGTGTGTGAATGACTTTATTAAAGCAGGTAAAGACTTATGTAATGGCAACTACACCAGTGCCTCAATAAATGTTTGCTCTGGTGTATACGATTTATAAACGCTAGGTTTTACGGTGCAAAAACGGAGGCGGCTAAGGTGTCTGCAAAACAGGCATCTGTTAACATGGCTGAGCAAATATGTAAATCAACTAAGAAAAAGATTCATTTGATGAAGAAACTGCAAAGAAAATATCTCAAGAGGCACCTAAAAAAATAGCCGTTGAACTCGTGTTAGTGCTCATTTTTTTCATAAACATTTAAACTGGAAACTACTAACGTCACATAGACAAAGTTTTTGAAAGACTTCACTGAACCATCATTTACAAAAGTTGCCTTATCTGCAAAAAAAGATATCATTGTTTATTCAAGTTCGACTTAAAGCTGCATGCTTCCAGATGAGCTAAAATATTTCAAGAAATTCAATCTCTAAAAAATGTATAAAGATCTTAAGAAAAGTATGGAATAAAATGTTTAATTATTGTTCACTTCACAGTATTTTACTTTTAAACGAAATTTCAAAATTTTTCATGAAAATAAGCACGAATCTGGAGGCATGATGCTTTAAATGCCTGTTTTCACTATCTTTTTCTATATAATTTGATGATTTCTACACATACAATAAACAATGTTGATGCTAGATGATATCAATGTCAAATAGTCCTTTCTTTGGCAACAGGTTCTGAAAAAAGACCGTTATAAACAATTATACTTGAACTATAACAGTGTAAAAATGTTTGACCCACTGTATTTGACCCACACAATCTCGACCAAAATTGAACTTTCCAAGCGTATTAAAAATGAACTGATGGCTTCCAAGGGATAACTTTTTCCCAGATATGTAAACTGTCATATTTTTCATAATAGGCAAATAATAATAAACCTGGTCTAATTTTCTATTTGCCGATATTAAATTATTTTACATATCATCCTTATGTTTTCACAAATGTACCAGTCTCGCAACGTATTGGTAAGATTTTTGCCTTGCTTTGGAATGAGAGATATAATTCCTTGTCTTTGAAGAGTTGCTAATTTTGACATTTCAAAAGAGACATGAATCATATCAAGATAATATTTTAAATCCTATTCCAAAATGTCTTGTAAAATTCGACTGTTAAACTGCCAGTTCCTGGACTGTCGTTGTTTTTTATGTCTGATAAAGCCTTTTTACATTTACATTCATTTAATACTTCTTCGCCTGTGTTTCATTCTTTTTCTTCTTCATTTTATGATTTAATGTCCGTATTTAAAGAAATTTATATCTGCACTTTTTGGGGCTCTGTGTTTGTATCGGTTTGCAAAAATTGATTATTGTTCTTTCAGTATTTCTTTCGCTTTGGTAATTTCGTATGTTTTTTTTCTTTAAACTGTGTACAAAATCTTTCTTAGCAAGCTTTTACTTTTTTTATTTTGTTCTATGTGAATAGCACGCTCTCTCGAAATCGAACTACATGTTGTATTAATACGACATTTATAAATTTGTTCAAGTTATTGCTTTTAAAATATCAATTCTTTATGTAATTACTTTTCATATTTTTGTTCATTGTTTTAGTTGTTAGCATTTTTTCTTTAAATTGTTTTATTTCATTTTTAAATTTGATCCATTCTTTGTCTTATTCTTTTCTTTTGACATTAAGAATTGTTTCGTTTCTTTTAACGCTCCCACCCCTCAGCACTTTATTTGGAATGCATGCTTTATTTATATGACTTTGGTACTTTT
Organism: Ruditapes philippinarum; assembly: GCF_026571515.1. Classification (NCBI taxonomy): domain Eukaryota; kingdom Metazoa; phylum Mollusca; class Bivalvia; order Venerida; family Veneridae; genus Ruditapes; species Ruditapes philippinarum. Next base: position 37,200 of record NW_026857955.1, read on the forward strand.
CATTTATTTTCAAAGTATTGTTCAATCAAAAATAGCGAGGCCATTTTGTCATTGCATTATCATTTATTGTTGAAATTACTACAAATTGATTTGTTTTATATCCATATGAAATATTACTTTTTAAAGCACGCCAGATTCCAAACAAATTTTTATTGAAGTTTAATGTAAATTGATGCTTTTCCGGATGTTAATG
>NW_026857956.1:0-35291 GCF_026571515.1 Ruditapes philippinarum
GCAGCAGGCATTTCTAAGCTTGTGCAGAAGATCTTGAGTTATGTAAATGTCCAAAATGAACAATTACTTGCAAATAAATGCCAGAGTAAATTAATGTTTGCTTGCACAATGTGGCAGTCTTAGATTTTAACTGGCATTTTGCCAGTATGCAAGCTTAAGTTCGAACCCTGGCCTGAGATCCCTTGCCCCAGTACCCTATAGGGTAATTAGGGCTCTGTTAACAACAAGCAATTCATAATCATTGTAAAATTAATTGTTCTTACCAAACTTACTTCACCTATCCTAGAAATGTGGTTCTTAACACACAAAAAAGCTCAACTTTGCTCCTTTTTTGCATATATAACTGAACCTTCATCATCGAAAATATTGTGACTCAAGGACATCTCTTCCATGCATGCCAGAACTATCTAAAAATAAAATATAACTTGTTACAGCAACAAAAAATCTTAAACTAAAGGATGTATTGTACTTTACAAGCTAAATATTTTATCAATCTTTAGGACATGAAGTATAAAGAAATGGTTTACAATTCAAATTTAAAATAAATCACTGGGAGATCTATGCATTCACTCTATAGCTATCATTGAATACTTTTTTGATTGAGATTATTATAACAAGAGGGCCATGATGGCCCTGAGGTCGCTCACCTGTATATAGGCCACCCCCCACCCCCGGGCCAATTTTTACCCAAGGGCTTTTATTTGTTTATTTGAACAGACTTGGTAGACACCCATTAGAAGATGTTTCATGCTAAACATCTAAGTTCTAGCCCATTGGGTTTTTTAAAAGAAGATTTTTAAAGTTTTTACTATACACATATAGTTAAAAACAATGACACCCCTGGAGTAGGGCCAGTTTTGACCCCTGGGCTTTTATTTGAACAAACTTTGTAGATATTTACTTAAAGATGTTTCATGCTTAATATCTAAACCCTAGCTATTTGGGTTTTTTCAAAGAAGATTTTTAAGTTTTTGCTATACATATATAAGGAAAATCAATGACCCCCCCCCCGGGCGGGGCCAGTTTTGACCACAGGGCTTTATTTGAAAATACTTGGTAGACAACCATTAGAACATGTTTCATGCTAAATATCTCTAGCTCTTTGAGTTCTTTAAAAGAAGATTTTTAAGTTTTCACTATATGCATATAGGGAAAATCAATGACCCCCTAGGGCGGGTCCAATTTTAACCCCAGGGCTTTTATTTGAACAAACTTGGTAGACACTCATTAGAAGATGTTTCATGCTAAATATCTAAGCTCTAGCTCTTACGGTTCTTTAAAAGGAGATTTTTTAAGTTTTTACTATATGCATATAGGGAAAATCTATGACCCCCTGGGGCGGGGTCAATTTTGACCCAGGGCTTTTATTTGAACAAACTTGGTAGACATTCACTAGAAGATGTTTCATGCCAAATATCTAAGCTCTAGCTCTTATGGTTCTTTAAAAGAAGATTTTTTAAGTTTTTACTATATGCATATAGGGAAAATCAATGACCCCCCGGGGTGGGGCCAATTTTGACCACAGGGCTTAAATTTGAACAAACTTGGTAGACACTCACTAGAAGATGCTTCATGCTTAATATCTTAGGTCTAGCTCTTTGGGTTCTTTAAAAGAAGATTTTTAAAGTTTTTACTATATGCATATAGGGAAAATCAATGACCCCTGGGGCGGGGCCAATTTTGACCCCAGGGCTTTTATTTGAAACAAACTTGGTAGACATTCACTAGAAAATGTTTCATGCTTAATATCTAAGCTCTAGCTCTTACGGTTCTTTAAAAGAAGATTTTTTAAGTTTATACTAAATGCATATAGATACGGGTAAATTCCAAATTATATTCAAAAAATTTTCTTGATTGAAAGTTCAGATTTTTTAAAACAAAAGTACGACTTTAGCAAATAGAGAAATACTAGAGCGCTGTAGGTATAGATAAAGTTTATCTTTAAACATTAGTTGATATTAATCGTTCGTTCGACACTTGTCTTACGCCTTTTCCTCCTATCTATCGTGACTTTTAAATCAATAGATATCTTTTCAATATATATCAAAATCTCATCAACGCATGTTATCGACATCAATATATTTCATTGCTATGATATCTCAGCGCACTAATACAAGACTCTTTTCATAACGTAATATTGCGTAACAACCTTGTAATGTGCCGCACCGGATAAGGACCGGATAGCACAGTGGGGCTCTTTAACTTAAATTTAAGTGTGCGTTCATTATACTTACCTTAACATGTTTATTAGTTTAATCTGGTTTTTTCTGTACATTGTCTAATTTAATAATCTAACCTTTTAATTTTTATTCTCCAGGTTAAAAATTAAAAGAAATATTCTATATTCTTTATCTAATATTAGCCACGATATTACGATTGAATCATAATTCACAGCAAGTATCGCTGTGACTATACAAAAAGAAAAAAAAAAAAAAAGCAAAAACAAACAAACAAAACAAATAATAATAAAAATAATAATAATAATAAAAATAATGATAATGCGAAAATTGTGTTTTTTTTTGTAAAAAAAACACACAAAAAAAAAAAAAAACAGAATACAAGAGAAAACGGATCTACTGAGATCTCTCTCACTACGAATAAGTAATTGTAACTTCTTCCTTTTTAAATCGTTCCGTTTGTCACTCATTAGTCGATTTGCTTTTGTTGATTTTAAATGAAATACAGTGATTTGGCATCATGGACTTGAAGCGATGATTTTAGAACGCAAAACGTGATTTGATAAATGTTAGAGATACGATGAAGTATAAGAGGACTTTTATTTGAAACAACACATAAGAATCAACTAAAAGCGCATGCATAATTCCTGAAATTAAAACAGCAAGGTGTTAAGATAAAAGCTTAATAACAATGTATAACAAATGTTTTTTTAAATATACTGTGTACTACCGTTCGTATGTGAATTGGTAATGTTTAAAGTGTCAAAAAGATGGACACGATACCTGTTGGTCTTTGTTTTTTTTGGCCAGTTGACTATATCATTCAGCAAGAGAACTTAAGTACAATGACTTAGTTAAAGACGTGTTTTAGTGTGTATTTCATAATATATTTGGGGTATATGTGTATAGACATTTGACACAACACATAATCACTCACTCATTCATCCAATCACATACTCACTCACATACTGACTCACTCATTCAACTAAATACTCACTATTTCACTCACATAATTCATTCAACCACATACTCATTCACTCACATACTCACTCACATACTCACTCACATAATCACTCATTCACTCACTTACATACTAACTAACTCACTCACTTACGTTATCACTTACTCAACCACATACTTACTCACCCACTCACTTACTCACTCAATGAGCAAGATAATCTTACTTAAATGTCTGATGTTAAAACACATTTATGCAATATTATGAAAATATATTTCTGATAGAATAACATAAATTCAACAAAGCTTATTAAACGAACATGCGAGCATTTATTGAGTTACAGAAATAGTTGATAATGCGATCTTTAGATAAATCTGATTATCGAAGTAGGCGAAACCCTTAAAAAGGATTATATAAAATGATGTGAATGATACCACGGGGGAGGAAGTGTTACACGAAGGATGGAGTTCTTATGATAACTTGTTCAGGAGTTCTTATGATAACTGTCACGGAGTTCGTTGGAAAACATCTGTATATACTACAAAAATACTCGTTAAAAATGGTTATTTTCATCTTTCCAAGATGAGTTTTAGGTGCTTAATTAAACTTTAATGATTAAGCTTGTCTTACATCTTGTATTATGTGTCAAGTGTGTTCCTTGCGCTAAATCACGGCACGTTTTAGCGTTTTTAATTATTCATTGAGATTGTAAATCATTATGACATGTAGTACGCTCATCCTTTGCGCAAAAAAAGGATATATAACGTTGTTTTTGGGTGAATTTTAGTTCAAGAGATATTTTTCTTTCCCCCTGTTTCTTTTTCATAGTATTCTTTTTTGTTTGACAAATATTTCGTAGACTTGAAAATGATTTATGTACTGGTTTCCTAGCAGTTTCCGGCCCCTAGCAGGTTTCTGGCCCTTTATCACTTTCATTCAGGCATACAGTCTATTTTTTCTCAGTGCAGCATCTATGCTACTGCATCACTCAGAGAAACATTTGTTTTCTATGTAATACAGCAGTTATAATAGTACAGCGATTAATATGTTTAAGAGTTTTGCCTGTTGTTTTAAATTACATTAGAGGACTTGCGACACTTACAAGCAACACCTGGGCAATTATAGTTTGAATGCCCATGCACAATAACTGAAATCCCATTCTAGGTAAATCTGGAACCTGGAGGGACAGTTCAAATTTTTTCGAGAGATTGGTAGTTAGAGCCAACCGCAGTTGAGTTTTTATCATGTATCGTACTTTTTTTAAGACATAGGTGTCGACATTATCTTGGTTATACAATTATTTATTATGGTATAAATTTGTTTGTTTGTTTCATTTTACGCCTTTTTCCAACAGTATTTCAGTCATATAGGCGGGTAGTTTCCTAACCATTTTCATATCAATGATATAATGCCAATACAAATCACAACTAGGTAAAACATATCGACAATCTTTACAAACTTTTTATCCGATTTCTATATATATACGCTGACCAACACAATATCACAAATAGTTCATCTCGGTCATTCAGGCTGTCCGTTTCAAACATGATTACTTCATTTTTGTGTTATATGATAAAATGCTTTTGCTCTTGTTAGTTATATTTGCGGAAAATTATAGTTCAATGTTTGTGACTTTCACATGCTTTATTGTTTTAAACATTGGATTATAAAATCATAATGTCTCGGGTGAGTTGCTTTTTGTGCTATACTCTATTTTATGATGATAATGAACATATTATTTGTAAGTTTAACTGCATACAGTTAAAAACAATTTTGTTGCCAGCAAAACTACGAAAGATATTAAAACTGGTGCAAACACTCTCTTTTACAGTAGTCATACAAACAACATTTTGATATGAACATGTATTTGATAATATTGTAGGAAACTGGTGTTGTTATAACCCCCACATGTGTTCTGAAAACTATAAATAATGCAATACCAAAACAATTTAAAGACAATGTTTCAAAGCCATAAAAACACTATTGTTATTTTATAAGATAGTTGTTAAAACCGTTAGAAAATGTCACAAACATGTGTAAATCATAACAATATGTTGCATTCATTCAATCATTTATCGTTCATTCATTCATTTTTCATACATTATTGATTCATTTATTTGTTTTTATATTGTTTAACGGCTAACCTATTTATTTTTATAATTTTCTATCAACAGTATATATGTCTTCTAATTAAAAGCAGTGTGTCCATGCATGCAAATTGTACTTTTATTGTATTATAAGATTTTTAACGATAACAATGTCAAACAACAAAATTGAAAAGTAAAATGTTGAATTTTCAAGTTGTATAGACTACTGTTGTACGACATTTTAAATTATTTTTTTACTTCGAAACATCGCATAATCCTAAAGTACGAAAAGGAAGAAGTGTGAACAAATGAAAGTACGTAACTGCATTAAATCACATCCAATAAGTTCCATACATTTATCTTGAAATAATGCATTTAAATTCTTATAATATTAACTGATCGTGCATATATGTTTTGATTGGACATTGTTTCTTTGTTAAATACCTTTTGATATTAATGATAAGTCATAAAATTGTAAACTATCAGCTTTCAAATGAATGCATGTGCCGCCTTTTGAACCGACATAAATAATTAATAAATAATAAGCGTTCAGACTATGAAATCAGTCACAGATATTCAAAAAACTATTATCAAAACTTTTAAATATTCAAGTTAAAACCGTAACACTTTGTCAAATGTAATTTTTTAGTACCTAACTTCGTGCGTTAAACATCCTTTCTTTAAAAATCAATTGCAGGGTGTTGAAACTAAGATTAAATTTCATTTCGAAATTAGACGATAAATTATAAATATAGATATACCTTTAAATGCATTGTAATGTATACTAGTTAAAAAAAAGTAGTAATAGTTTGCATTTAAATAAAGTATGATTTTATGTAAATGGTGTGTTGTAAGCTATTAAGCAGTCAGATATGCGACATTATAAGATTTATTAAGATATTCTTTAAAATATACTGATATACGAAAACGGTTTGATTTGAAGTGAATTAATTATTAATAACGTGTATTACCTGTGTACATCAAGTAGATAAAAGATGCATGCATATGGGTATTAAGCTTTCTAAAAAGCTAAATAAAAAGTTATCATATTAAATACTATATTATATTGGCTGCACATTTCATCCAAGTGTATATAGGAGAGGTATTCGTCTTGCCTCCATAATATATTTGTTATTCAATAGCATCAACTTAGTTTTACAGTTGAGTGAATAATACAATTCTTAACGTTTACTGAAATAAAGCCATTAACCAATTACTGCATGAGCATTTGGTGAAAAATGGCTGTTTTTATTGAAAAGTCTCCCGTTTAAAGTTCAAATTGCTATAAAACCGCTTCAAACTTATTCAAACTGCACAAATGTTCAATGAACCATTGCCTTTGTTACAACACATTTTAAATTTCCTGTTACCATGGCAACGAGGGGACATCTCAAAATTGCCCCAAATCACTATTTTGCGTTGAATCTTTCCATCAATTTTCATTTCAAAGTGCTGTAACTGCTTAATGGGTTTAGATAGAGTCAAAGGCTTTTCAGCGTTGGTTACACGTTATCTTATGATCGTCCTTTTAGCCTCTCTCATGTCAAAAATTATTATTGGCGAAAATGTGGGAGCCGCCCGCTTTAAACCCCCAAACAGAAGTGGGCACATCCCCCTTCTGGCAACCCCTTAATGTATCTTTTTGATAGGTGGCGTCTCCAAAAAAATGGTCACTTTTTTATACAACATTTGTGAAACAAAAATAAGTGTTTGGGGCATTTTTCAATATTTAACTAATCAATATTTAGAATTGTATAGGTGAAATGAGAAGTAATGTCATGTCCATTAACCTAGATTTAGGTGTTACGAAAAACTGGATAATTCGCTACCATTAATTGTCCTTAAATCACTATGCAATCGTGTCTTAATTTACACTGACTTATTAATGTAACTTTAAGATATGTTTTTAGCCATCGTAGTCTTTATTGAAAATGATTTAAACCTTGGGTAAAGTATATGAAAAATGGGCGAGGATCTCAAAATTACTGCATGTAATAAGGCTAAACTATTAAAGCCTAATAGTATCAAATCAAATACAATAAGTAATACTGCAAAGGGAATGTAACGCGAATCAAAAGGCGAAATTACGCAACACAAAAAGCATAGCAACGCAAAAAGGCAGAATAACGAGACTAAAAGAGAAGAAAATAAACCATAACTATTGTGATTGTAAGTGTTCAAACGCGAAAAAAAGCCGTTATTACAAGAAACAAAATGTGACGTAACGTTAACCAAATAGTGTAATTACGTGAGTTGAAATACATTATACCGTGAAACAAAACGCAGTAAAACGCGAAACAAAAGGCAAATAACGCGTAATCAAATGCGTACTAATGCGAAACAAAATATATAATAATTCAAACCATAAAGCGTAATTATTCAATCAAAAAGCGTTATAACGTGAAACAACATTTGTTTAAGCAAACTTTATCCGATATTCTTATAAGATAAATGATGATATACATTTAAAAAGGAGAATCAATGATGCAGTATCCATTGTTGCTATTGCCTTTTGAATGACAGTGTCATACACGTTAATTGTATCATTCACCGGCAATATTGTTTCTTATCTTAATCAATGTAAGAGTATCCTATATTTCGTATGAGTTCCTCCGCCATGCAATATGAAGCGCACACACACGCTGAAAATAATTGAATATTAGTATGTCACGCATGAACCTATTATAGCATGTTTAAAACTATTTATTGTTTGCTTGGAAGCTTAAATGTGTATTATTAAAATGATTAAGTATCATAAATTTCATGTACATAATCACAAATGTGTTAACAATTTTACAACATTTCGAAATATAGCTTTTAAACAAGTAACAACTAAATCATGTTACCGTTTTTCCTATGTAAATTACCGCATTACTATTTGTATCGTTTCTGCTGTTTTTTAACGGGGAAATCGGATATAAAATAGTTTGTCTTAAGTCCTTCGCTTCACATAAAATTTACTGCATATTGTAAATGGGCATTCATTTTATGGATGCTTTATTAAACATTCTTAACGAGTAAGTATAAAGGCTATCAAGAAATGCTTGCTTACATACATATGACGTTACCTAGAACACAAATAATTGAACAGTTGATCGTGTTTCTTGTATAGATATGTCTGCTACTAAAATATTTGATGTGCCTATTAAATGCCAACATACTGCTATATTGATATACACTGTACTGTTATAAATACATTACATGATTTGAATTGTACGGTAATCTATTTAACAATACTATTCTGATAAAATATAGAGTTGCAGTTCAGTTGATTTATTATAGTCCGAAATGTATAATAATTCAATATCCATTTAAAGTTGCAATTTGTACAATATGCATTGTTAATGAGAAGTGTAATTAATGTCAATATTATTTACGAGAAGAATTTCATTTACGAGGTGAGGTATGTTAAAAAACTTCGTGGACTCTTGCACTCATTTTTAGCTCACCTAAGCTATCCTTTTCAGAAACCACTTGGCCAAATTGATTAAAATTTCCTGGGACGTTCCTAGCATGAAGCTCTACTAAAATTGTTAAAATTGTTCTGCTCAATTGAACATCTGGGTCAGGAGAAATGAGAGAATATATACACACATACCACCACATCGATATGCCAGTCCAATTACGGCACAGCGCCTAGCAGAACAGTCATGAAAGCATAGCCACTGCTCATCCACCATCACAAAAATGATGGTTTCAGAACAGCTTTATATACAGTCACAAACTGCACTACACATTGAAACAAGCTCAACATTCACATATATAGAGTTATAGAGTTTGTTATCTCCCTTTATATATATATATATATATATATATATATATATATATATATATATATATATATATATATATATATATATATATATATATATATATATATATATATATATATATATATATATATAACCCTGAATACTGCAAAAGGGAGACAATTTTTTTGTATCTGCATTACGGGGACTTTTTGTATATAATTTATTTCTGGTGTCACCTAGAGTATTTTAGTATTTTCACACTGTATTTGCATTAATGATGCACACATGTTATTTTCACACTGAACAACACACAGCATTAAAATATACAAAAATATTGGTCTCCTTAATAATTACAATGTATAAACCATGTTTTAAGGAGACCACTTCTATATATTTATATACATACCATATATGCATTAAGGAGACCTTGGCTAAAGACAGAAACATGCTTTAAGGGGACCTTTTCTGCAATACTTCAGGACACTAGGCAAAACCTGTGTAAATCCATGTTGAATTGTTATCCTTATAATTGTCAAAAATACCTCATTACATAAATTAAACAAAGATGGTTTTAAAACTCTGCATTGCTCACTTCAGGCATGTACATATAATCATTAAACAAAAGGATTCTGCGTAAAAATGAGTATGCATTTGTTCCAAAAGGTTTAGCACTTACGGTTTCAAACAAAAAGCTTCAGTTACAATTAAACATAACAAGAGTGCCTCATGGGAGAGCACAATAGACCAGTCATGAAAGCTTTTGGGAAAGGGTAGCTATGTTTTAAAAACTTCTTCCATAACAAAGACCTAATGACAACAGGAAAATTATTGACTGAATTACTGTCACATGGTTCTTGTGCATTGCTCACCGTCTCTTGATGGCAAACATTTGTGCCAAGTTATTTTAAATTTTCCCATTTAAAGAGAGAGTGGTCCGAACAAGCGGTTGTTGGCCATTTTTTTCACATATGACCCTGATGTGTGACCTTGACCTCTGACCCTGTCATACAGTTCATGCGCATTGTACTTTGCCTCATGGCAATACACATGCATACCAAAGTTCAAGTCATTCTGTCAGAATGATTAAGTTATACGCCAAAAAAACCTGCTGCTTGCAAATTCACATTTGACCTAACCATGCGCTTTGTTTCCCAATGCCAATTGGCGATATTTGTGCAAAGTTATTTTAAATTCGCTAATCTTAAGACAGAACTAATTATCTGGATAGGCTGTTTATGTCCATTTTTTTCAAAATTGAACTTGAAAGTGTGACCTTTACCTTTGACCTAGCCATTGATTCATGCACACTGCACTTTGCCAAATAGCAATGCACAAAACATCTTCTATTGATATTCATTTGTATATTTCCATCAAAATAGAATCTTGGGATTGTGACCTTGACCTAAATGAAAGCCATATTATTTTTATGTTGATGTGCCTTTTATATGATAAAGTAACTATTTTAACCTTATTACACCATGCTCTTTTGTCAATAGTTCTAAACATTTTATGTGGAAGGTGGTTTGAGAATTATATGGACCAAAATTGACGAAACAAACAAGCTTAAAAAGGACAAAAATCATAACTAAAACATGTAAGAATATTGAGTTTTAGTTTTTAATAACCGTCATAGGTCACTGGAAATTACACTGCACTTTTGAAACAATAATTCCATTGAAAATGTTACAATTAATATTCATCAATTAATATTTATCTTTTTCATTTGGTGAACACACAATTTTTTTCATTTTATTATTCACCATCTCACGACAGGTTTTCCTTTCATTGAAAAGTTTTGCTCTCATTTTGAAATACTGTTCTTTTTCTGTTAAATGGCAAATAGATGTTGGCTTGAACTTAGACAGAAATTCCATTATCTCTTTCTTGCCTGAAAAAGAATTCAAAAAGTGGATATTAGATTTATTTGGTTATAAAGTTATCACTGAAACCAATCATATAAAAGCTTTAATAAGCTAAGAAACAAAAACACTTTATTGGAAGCTTTGCATTTGGGTTTTGTTCTATACACTTTGTGCAACCTATAAAAGGTTATCTAAATTTGATACAGAATGTTCTAACCAATGCATTTAGATGTAGAGGAATAAAAAAATTAAGCTGTAATTTCATATTATTATAAAACAAGATATGTTTGTAAAACATGTATGCCCCCTATCAGCAGCCAATTAGTCATGTGATAAGGTTATTATGCATGACTTCTGACCCAGTGATCAAACAATTAATAAGGGTTATCAAGTATCTACTGGTCATGACCTTAACCTTTGACCCCTTGACCCAAAATCAATAGGTCATCTGCTGGTCATGACCAATCACCATACCATGTTTGAAGTTCCTAGGCCAAAGGGTTCTTAAGTTATTGATTTGAAAGCATTTTATGTGACCTTGCCCTTTGACCCCTTAACCCCAATATCAATAGGGGTCATCTACTGGTCATGACCAATCACCATACCAAGTTTGAAGTTCCTAGGCCTAAGGGTTCTTTAGTTATTGATTGGAAACCGTTTTTACCTAAGAGGTAAATGTGACCTTGACCATTGACCCCTTGACCCCAAAATCAATAGGGGTCATCTACTGATCATGACCAATCACCATATCAAGTTTGAAGTCCCTAGGCCTAAGGGTTCTTTCGTTATTGATCAGAAACCGTTTTTACCTACAAAGTCAATGTCACCTTGACCTTTGACCCCTTAACCCCAAAATCAATAGGGGTCATCTGCTGGTCATGACCAATCACCATACCAAGTTTGAAGTTCCTAGCACTGAAGCCGTCAATGCCAACCAATTTGCACTGAACTAGACTTGGTACTTATCAATCTTGTAAAGTATGGATGAAATTGCACCAGTAGTCTCTGAGGAGTAGTCTCAACAAGTTTTGTAAGTTTTAACATATAGAAAAAGATTTAATTTTTTTTATTTAAGGGCTATAAATTGGCCATATATCATCCAAACAAAAAACAAGATATATATGTGCAAATACTTGAACTACAGATCAATCCTGTAAATTATAATTCAAGTTGTGCCAGTAGAATAAGAAAAGCAGTCCAGACAAACTTAAAAAAATAAATCTTTAAAGGGCAAAAACTCTGATTAAAATCATGGAATTGGAAAATGCCTATAATATGCACAACTAGACTTGATACAGGTCATTCCTGTACAGTTTGGTTGAAATTGCACCAGTAATTTCTGAGGAGAAGTCCGAACAAGTTTTGCGATAGACAGACAGAGGCAGACAGACAAAGGGAAGAAGGAAAAGTGATCCCCATATGTTGCCACAACTCTGATGCAAGCGACACAAAAAGCAGCAAAAAACAACAGAGTACTTGCAATATCATCTTATCTTGAGCTTTAATTTAAACTCAACAAAGCTAAACTGTTACAACTTTTTCTGAGATTTGATCAGATGATATACATTTGTACCTCATTTGTGACCGATTAAAACCTCATCTAAAAGAACAACCTACAGTATTAACAAACCTTGCTGACTGGATATGCTACACTTGACCACATCTTTCACTGTTGAAGTTGCATCATCTGGAAAATGTTTACATTATATAACTTTTGAATATAGAGGAACAGTTTTTTATAATCATATAAATATTCTTTTTAATTAATTTAAATCTGCCGAATTTTTGTATCATTCATAAAATTTATTTCCATATATGTATGACTGATGAAAATAGAAAAGAAATTGAAAGCAAACATTACTAATAGTGCAAAAGTTGATATGTTATCACATTTACTGAATAATATACAAAACACAGCAATCTGCAGTTGATGCTCTATGCATTTGCATATGATCAGAATTTGTTGAAGCCAAAACGAATGTCTATTATTTTGTAAAAAATGAATTATCAGTACAAAGCCAAACTAGAGGATGCTTTTGTAAAAAAGCGCATGTCTCCCCCACTGCTGAGAATAACTGTGAATGGAAACAGGAATGGAAATGGAGAAATTGACCAACGGTCACTGTGACCTTGACCTTTGACCTACTGACCCCAAAAACAATAGGGATCATCTGCTCTATAAGACCAATCATCCTATGAAGTTTGAGGGCTGTAGGTCAAAAGGAACTCTAGTTATCATCCGGAAACGAGAAATTGACCAACGGTCACTGTGACCTTGACCTTTGAACTACTGACCCCAAAAACAATAGGGATCATCTGCTCAATAAGACCATTCATCCTATGAAGTTTGAGAGCTGTAGGTCAAAAGGAACTCTAGTTATCGTCCGGAAACGAAGAATGGACGGACGGACTGACGGACTGACGGACGGACGGACTGACGGACGGACGGACAGGGCAAAAACAATATGTCTCCCACCGAGGTGGGGGAGACATAAATATTGAGCAGCTCTTTTGCAAACACTCTTGTCAGTGAACAAATAAATTCCAGCAACTACAAAATTAGATTATATGTATTGAATACTCAATACAAAATCAACAAAATAGTACATAATAAATTTTCTAAATGACATGTAACAATCAGAATTGTAACTCACTTGCAGAAGCTGAAATATCAAGCTGTGTATTACTGCTTGAGCTTGATTTTGGGAGTAACTTTCCAGACTGCAGTACAGAACTATGGTATGCACCTGAAGAAATTGACACTGTGATTTAGATTGGATTCATTTTTCCTAAGACAAATGTCCAAAGTGGTCATTTTTTTCAGGTCATTTGTCCTAAATTACTAAAAAACGTTTGAACATTTTTTTCGAGGTCTAAAAAACTTGTCCTAAATCACCAAAAATGTCTCTGGACTTTATATTTTGTAATCCTTAATTTAATATTTAAGACACAAATGACATTTACAAATGTTACTTTATTCTTAAAGAACAATAACAGTAAACATTTAAAATTTGGGTGATGGTGGTTTAGTCAAATTACCAAGATTTAGTATATTAGTAAAATAGGTAGTTGGTATGTCAAGATTATTTAATATTATTAGTGATTTCTTTCACCAGTTAAAAATTAAAATAGGAATATCAGAATAGAAATCATGCAACTGTATTTATAATAAATAATAATAATAATAATAATAATAATAATAATAGTTACATGCTGTGACAGCTTTGTTGCAATGGTGCTGCCCTACTGACCCTACACACCATCAGGTAGACAGTTTGAAAGCCATGTTTGAACTATCTCCTGAAGAGAGGGTACAGATTCCCAGTCTGCCTAAAGCTTTTGACAGCCATTGTCATTTAGAAAGAACCATCTATCTACCCAACCCATCACTGGCAAAAATCTGACAAAGACTCCAGTCGAAGGGCAAGAGGTCGACTCAGAGTCTACCATTGGACCAAAGAGGCCCTTAAGGAAATTACCGAAAACACTCGAGCCATGAAGGGATTCTGGGAGAGTTGGTTGGGGAAGCTGAAGGCCATATTGGTTCCAGAATAAGACTAAACAAGAGATGTTTGTAAAACATGTATGCCCCTATTATTGCAATTAATTTTTCATATAAAGAAGCTTTTTGTTGGTCTATGACCTAATCACCATAGAAATTCATAGAAATTGTAGTATCTCAAGTTATTGATAAGAAACTGTACTGAAATAAAATTTCACTGTGACCTTGACATCTGTCTTCCAAAGCATTCTTTTATCGATAGGAAACTGTTCTGACATTCAATGTCACTGTGACATTGACCTTTTTCTGTGACCCCAAAATCAATAGGGATCATTTACTTATAAAAGATCAAACTCCATATTGATATTCATAGGCCAAGGATTCTCAGTTATTAATCGGAAACCTGTGACCTTGACTTTAAAACCTAGTGACCCAAAAAATAAATAAGGGTCGTCTACTAAACATTACCAATCTCCACATCAAGTTAAAAGTTCATAGGCCTAAGCATTCTGTACTTATCAATCGGAAACTGTTTTGACATTCAATGTCACTGTGACCTTGACCATTGTTCTATTGACCAAAAATAATTAAGAGTCATTAATTGA
This sequence comes from Ruditapes philippinarum, assembly GCF_026571515.1. Classification (NCBI taxonomy): domain Eukaryota; kingdom Metazoa; phylum Mollusca; class Bivalvia; order Venerida; family Veneridae; genus Ruditapes; species Ruditapes philippinarum. The sequence goes on from NW_026857956.1 coordinate 14,944, forward strand.
TCAAGATCATCCTACAGATTAAGTTTGAAGTTCATAGGCCAAAGGATTCTCAAGTTATTGATCAGAAACTGTTTAGACATTCAAATTCACTGTGAACTTGACCTTTGACCTAGTGACCCAATACCAATAGAGATCATATACTAGTCATGACCAACCTCAAAATATAGATTAAAGTTCAAAGGCCTAAGCAGTTTTGAGTTATTTAGCGGAAACTGTTTCGGCTTTCAAAGTCACTATGACCTTGACCTTTGACATAGTGACCACAAAATCAATAGGGGTCATCTACTAGTCATGATCAATCTCTAAATAAAGTTTGAACTTTATAGGTCTAAGCATTCTTTAGTTATTGATTGATTGGTCTAGCCATTAAATAATTAGATTACATATTTTAATAGAAATGTTAACTGTCTATCCATCTATTATTATAATATTATTAGTATTACCATTATTTATTATAAATTAAGTTGCATCGCTTTTTTATATATTTCTCAAGAGTGGTTTACGGTAGAATAACCCATGGTTTTTTTGTTCGAATGCATTAGAATATATCACAATATATAATTCCTCATGAGAAAAAAATAAACATCAGTTATTTTACCGTAAACCATTCTTTAGAAACTTATTATTTCAATTCCAACACTCTAATTTCAAAGCAAAGCAACCAATCAGTTATGAACTACATTTTTTTGATGTATGTCTGTCTCTTAGGAAAAATGAATCCAATCTGAATCACTGAGAAATACCAATAAAGTTGTTATGTTTAAGTTCAAATAGAATCAAATAAAGCTGAAAACAACAATTAAAATTATTTGTTAAATGCTAATTCATCTTATGTGTATACTAATAAGCAAACTATAAGGAAAAAGCAAAATTTACCATCATTAATGTTTGTGAGGACTTCCCCCATTACAGCGACAGTCCTTATTCCTTGCGGACACTGGTAATTGTCTTTATTGATCTGTCTTCCATGGCCCATATGGTCTAGAAATATTTTTCTGATCCTTTTCAGACATATCTTAACTGGCATAGTAAGTAGAGGGCTCTAATGCCTCATTTTTTGTAGCAGTCACCCCAACTGAGACACATGCTTTAGTACACACTTCACTTACAGCGTGCCATCCAGAACAATGAGACGTACCGTTTCCTGCTCTTTCTTTTGTCCAAAGACAAATTTGTTTTCTTTGGCAATTCCAAAAGTGGATCGTTCTTCAACCAATATGGTGATTGCATGAATTGTATCAACAGGAATTAGAACTGGTACAAATATTTTACCTTTACCTTGCAAGTAGGCTAATTTGAATTTACCAAGAAGGTATTTGACACCCAGATCATCTACTTTGTCAATCTCAGATTCTGGAAGCCAAGTGTCATTTAAGGCATCATACCATTCTTTAAGGAGTAACCTAGAAGCTTCTTCTCCACGCCTGGCATTGAACAGAGTCAGTCTAGCAACAACTAATGTTCTAAGATAAGCGTAATTAGCTACATCAAAGTCTGTTGTAATTCGATCTATTTCATTTTTCAATGAAACTTTTAAATTTCTTAGTTCCATCTCTGGTGGTAAATTAGTTGGTCTTCTTGCCTTTTCAAATGAATTTTGTATTGAAGTTTGTCTAGCTTTTGGAATAAGCTCCTTTGATTTGTGTTTATAAGCTTCTAAAAAATGTTTCATTTCTTTTTTCTTTTGCATCTTCCTGAATACTGGAAAAATAACCTGTCAAAGTCTTAACAGAATTCAGTATTACCGCATCAAAAATTTTGTCTTGAACCATGCTTTTCAGATTTATCCTCAGTTGTCAATGTTGTTATTGCTGAGCACAGATCTTCCAAATGTTTTCTCGATAACATGTCTTCAACTGTTTTGCCACCACATTTTCCTTGGAATTCAGAATACAGTCGAGCTAGATTTCGCATCTCTGACATAACTACTTTTCTGACTTCATCTTCATTTTGCCCTCCTCATGCCTTCTAAGATTGAAAATGCCTATAGCCCACTACTATCGTATAGTTTCATCTGTTCTGCATAAGTTTCCAACAAAGTTATCTTTGGAATCTGTTTAGAAGGTCAAGAAATTGTTTATCCTTCTTTATCTGCTGCATTGTTGTTGACAACACGAGTTTTGGTTTCAAAGAGATGGCTTTATGACTGACCACATTTGTGGCGAAAGAAATACTTATTTGGAGAAATATTCCCTTTTACATTCAATACAAAAAACCTAGACTTGTTTCTATAAGGGGCCTCCGCTCTCTCATGCTGTGGGTTCGTTCATTTTTGCACATTAATTTTGTATTGATTTATGAATTCCTTCTTTTCTCAGCTGTCCAAAGATATGTTTCTCAATTTTCCTTGCAGAGTGTATCTGGTATGTCACTTTTGGTGTTTCTCTGAATATGTCTTTTCAACTTTCCACCTTTCACGACCGTGTCACAAAACTTGCAGTACCTGTCTGGTTTCTGAAATTAAGAAAACAAGACTATGTAACATATAACAAGTTAACACTCATGTCAATACTGCCTTGTCTCAAGATTTAGGATTACCCCAATAGAAATTTACAGTCTCTGAACAATAATATAAACAAGAGCAGCCATGATGGCCCTGAATCACTCACCTGAGACATCATGCTTATTATTGCTCAACACAATAGGAATCTTCATAAACCTATAGAATGGTTATAAGGTTTTTCTATATTAAAGGACTACGTTACCTAGTTTCTGACTTTGGATTTAGAATTCATCATTACACATATTTGTCACAAATATGCTCCATGATGACCTTGCGATGCAAAATGTGACCTCTATCAATATGACAAGATATTTTTCCATATTTGGATACTTTGATCTAGTTTTTTCATCAAGACATATATCCACACCACATGTCCATATTGATATGATGAAAAATTAATTGACCTCTATTGTGTGATGACACAGTATAAATGTTGTGCAGACGCACACATTTGTCCAACGGTGCCAAACATGACATAAATAAGCTATCAACAGACCCAAGTCTCTCTATCTCTTGTAGCACTTTTGCTGCTCAGCTCTGAGTTAAAAAACAGCACTGATTTGTTACGATACTGTTACAAAAGCGATTAAATAAACGGACTAGCATATAACATACTACTACTAGTGTAGAACTTCCATATATCAAAACTTCGACGTGTCGAATATTTCTCAATGTGACGAAGTTTTTCAAAAAAGCAACCAACATTTCTACACCTATATAAATCCCCCAATGTTAAATTTATTCTCTATACGAATGCTATTGAACTTTTTATGAAAACAAATTTCATACTTATTTTTCAAATGTAATTGAAGTTTTTTTCAGCCGACCGCATCACGATAACATATTCAAAAAGCAAACAAAATTTACCGCAAATGTATCAAAGTTTGAAAAATGTTGAATAGTTACTTCATAATCCAAGACACATTTTCACAACTCAGACTACTCGTGTAATCAATGCTCATTGCATATCAGAAAACCTGTCAACGAGTCATCATTGAAGGGTTAGGTGTTATAAACATAGAAGCTATGTATGCTTGGTAGATGTTTGCAAACACAACCCAATTAAGACAAACCAAACTTTTTTTTAAACATGGTTTTGTTTACTTGTATTATTACTCGCAATTGTATATTAGCCTGCGATTTTAGATGTAAACAATTAATAACAACATCAAGCAAATTTATTTTTCTATAATAATCAATCATTAATTCTTATAGAATGGTGTTGCATGTGCTATTTAAATTACTTTCAGTTTCGTTTATGGCTTTGCATCGTATAACTGAAAGTTAGTTTTCTTTTGTAGAATAAAACTGCAATATTTTGGAGACTAAGATACATTGATGTATTTGTGTATCTATTGCTTTTTAGTATTTTTAAATTTCTGTATTAATATGTTGTTTGTCCGTAATATCACTATGCAATTTAAGATCAAAAAGAAACTAACACACAAATTGCTTAATAACCTCACTCAACCCATATATAATGAAGTAGACATATACAATGTGAGAAGTTGTTCGAAGATTCTTGAAAAATCATAGAGTGGAAGACCCGATGCTATCAAAGTTTTTTCAGAAGTCCCCTCGACTTCCGATACATGGAAGTTTGTACTGTAAATTGCTATACACCTACTATCTAATCAACAATACAAGTATACAGCTCATATTTTCGATGTTTGCAATAGATAACACTAACTGATAATATTATATCAACTCAGTTTTCAATGTTAAACAACTGTTTAAACCTAATGTTTTATGTTCACAAGTGCTTCTAGTACATCCTTTTAACACTTCACAAAAAATAGAATTTCTTATGTAATACGAAGATTCCCCACCTCTATATGAGCACCAGGAATGGCTATTACAAAGACACAACTTTAACTATTAAGACCGTCGCATGTGTTCATGATGCATGTCAGTATCTTACAAATTAGCTTCACTCGGAAACATCCACCCTACCTTTTAGACTTCACTTGCCTGATAACCTGTAACATTACAGTATGGATCAGGCTGATGAGCTCAGATGGATCAGGGAACTTTGCTCATCGAGATTGAGTTCTTGGTGAATAATCTTCAGATGTATCTTGGGTGCTAAATAAGGAATGAATATGTCAAACAGAGATTTCACTACAGTCAGGCAAGTCAATCTGACGAAAAATAATTTAATCAAGTTGCATTTATTTTAATTGATTATCTATATTTTTTCAATATAATAATTGCATTATTTTAAATTGATTATCTATAGGCTTTTTCAATATAATAATTGCCAAAATACATGTTAAACATGTTATTTAGTTTTTGTTTCGTTTTCCACACGCCGTAAAGCTGAAGATCATATCGGTAAAAATGAAGTTAATCGCTAAAACTGATAGATAAGTAAGAAATGTTTGATTCAATTTTAAATACTTCACTTCATCGTAAATCAATTAGCACATGAATGTTCTTCTCAAATAAAATTTTCAAAGACATCAAAGTCAGTTCATCCCCTAACAATGAAATAATATGAGTATCAAAATCCTCGTTGAAATAGCCTATTTAAAAAAACGTTTGTTGCATAACACTTATTAATTGGCAAGATGACTACTTTTAATCTCGGTTATATCTAATAGGGCGATTATTAATCTAACAATCAGTAAAACGCAATTTCAAGCAGCACCTGCTAGCGTATACTATTGTGACTGACAATGTCAATTAGCTCCGAACGAAAACTAAAATAGCTGTGAAAATTCTTTTTGACGAGGGTCATACATCTGGATTAACGCTTCACACTGAATAGTTGAAAAATGAAAGTATTGGTTCAACACAAATTACCTCGTCCCGTCATCCCGGAAAAACATCATGAACATTTCCGGATTAATGTTAAGTTTTAAGTTGAGTATCTTTACGTGCCCCGCGGGCGATAAAACTCGTCCGAGTGACTGCGATTTTTTCCGGAAAATTGAAGCCCGAATTAACTACAGAGGCGCCATAGACTGTGATTCTGTTTGACAGAAAAATCACTGAGTTACATTTATGAACATATCATCTGCTTTAAGAACAAATGTTGATTAAGGGGACCAGTGCATTACATATGTCTTTTGAAATGTTCATTAAGGGGACCAGTGCATTATATATATTATATATCATTGAAATGTTCATTAAGGGGACCCAGCTCATTTATATATATGATGCAAATGTTAATTGAGGAGAATCATTCTTCTACAAAACTGAGCTACACAGCCTAGTCTATTTCAATTAAGCTACCTTTTTAGGACTCTTTTTCTGACTTGAATCAGGCTATATTGATCACGGGGCTGTTCCTCCAGATGGTCAGGATGATCATGAACTTCATATGGATCGGGGTGTTGATATCTTCAGATTGATCGGGGTGATAATCTTCAGATGGAATCGCGGGTGCTAAATAAAGGAATGAATATGTCAAAAACAGAGATTTAACTATTCTGTACAGAAAATCACTGATGAAATATATCATCTGTTCTAAATGTTCATTAAGGGAACCAGTGCATAATATATGTCTTTTGAAATGGTTTCATTAAGGGGACAAGTGCATTGGCACTAGGTAAGAACTCTCGATAACTCGAACTCGAGGGTCCCATGTAAAATAGTTCAAGTTTTCCGTGGTTCAAGCGCCATCCAATATGGCAGCCATTCTGAATTTTCAAAATTCGTCTACAAAAACTTACAAGTGACACGTAATAGCAATAACTATTGTAAATAAAGGTGTGTCATCACTTTAATAGTATTAAGATAAAACAAACATAAGTCTTTCGAAAACACACTTTTTAATTATTACTTTCCATTATCCACCTAAATCAAAATCGTTCGAAGCATTAAAAAATGTTAATGAAACAGCCATCAATACGAAGTAAATGTTCAATTTACAAATGTGACAACACACCACAAAAATAGCTATAAAACGCTTAATCCAGGTCATATTCTACTGGCACTTGTTTTAACTATATATACACAACCAAACTGTCCTATAACGCGAAAACGTTACGAAAACGAATGGCCAGGTGTCATTATACTGACAAAGAAGCGCTTTAAAAATTAAGTACACCGCATTACAGTTAATTTCTCTTGAAGCATGCACTGAAACAATCTCGAAGACTCCACAGTTGCAGTCTAGAATTATCATTCCACTATATTTCTGTGATTTATTATTAGTTATTAATTAATCTTACCTAGTCTCCATGCATAAAAGTATTAGAAATAATCAAAAATCACAATGACTAATATCCTTCATTGTTGTGACACTATTGAGCTTTGTGTCTGCATAATTACACACCACATGAGGTGTTAACACAAAGCGGCTGCTAACACCGTGTTTTACATTGGAAATTGCTCTGATGACAAGTCAAAGGTGAGGTGCGAAAAAACTTGCACTATGCTTTTTGTTGACAATTTGTCTGTTCGATGCCCCGAAACAGGTGTAATTTATCACTGTTATTTTGGACTGTGGGGACCTAAGTCTTGTTCGAGAGTTCCAGATTATTGAAGTTCGGCGATCCGATGTGTAGAACTATATAGAATAAAGAAGGCAAAAGTTCCGGACCGGACGTAAGGTTGGAGCAGATCCCGTGTGTTCGAGTGATCCGAGCTTCCAGCCAACTGAACGTTTAACATGTATATGTCTTTGAAATGTTCTATTAAGGGGACCATATGGTATTATATTATGTCTATGTTCTTTGAAATATTCATTAAGGGGACCAGTACATTGCAAGCTAATGATAAATGTTTTATTCATGATTTTTTATTGATACATTATATTATCGCATATTGAAATATTTGTTTCATTTTGAAGTTGGCAACCAGCTCATTACTATATATGATTGCAAATGTTAATTGAGGAGATCACTCTACAAACTGAAGACTACACAGCCTAGTCTATCAATTAAGCTACCGTTTTTAGACTCTTTTCTTGACTGAATTCTTATAATTTAAGGGGATCACGGAAGCGTGGACCTACAGATGGTTCATAAGAATGACTTACCCATTACTTCTAAAGCACATCATGTTGATCACACGGCTCACTCGAACTAGTCTATATGGATCAGGCTTAGGCTGCTATACTTGACATATGGAATCAGGCTGCACCTTGAACTATGTTATATGGATCAAAGAACTGATGAACTATTTTGATGGATTCAGGCTGATGATCTATCCATAACTTATCGTATCTTTTACCATGTGTAGACATGATTTAACATTCAGGGTGCTAAATTAAGTGTTTACAACAGAAATTTTACAAGGTCAATAAGAACCAAAACTGCATAACATGTATTCATTATCTTCCAAACTTCCAATAAAGGTAGTCTTACTGCTAATGCTTTCCCGCAAATAATTTAATATAGGCAATACTAACAACATCGAGCACAAAATACATCGTATGCACACTAAATTGTTTATTTCCAGAATGTTTATTTTATTTATAATGCCCATTAATTAATTATTTGTATTCATAGTACTATGAGCTGGAATTAGTATTTATAGCGGCATAAAGAAGGAGAATGAGCGATTGATTACTCTAATGTCCAAAATTTAAAACAAATCAAAAACTATTCCGGAAATAAACAATTTATTACGATCTTGGCCGTTGATAGAAAAATTTTGGCAGGAAAGCATGAGAAATCAGTAGTAAGACTACCTTTAAGTTGGGCACCACTGCATAATTAAAATATATATTCCATTACAGATTCATCAATGGTTTTAAATGTTCAAAGCTATATGCCAACAAAAGCTTCACCATTACCAAGAGCACATTCTCATGCCAGTTAATGACACCACTGCCCTACTTGAGTCAAGAGGGTAGGAGGTGAACAGATGCAGAAATCATGTCAATGGCCAAATCACCACATGAATAAGTTCCTGGGCAATAGCATTGGCAGTTCACATGAATTTCCACCAATATGGCGTAACTAAGAATCAGCTCTGTGTACACGATTGTATGGTGTGGATTGCATTTTCATGTAATGCAATGTTGAAAATTTACGAAAAGGATTCAATTAATCTTTTATTATAAAAAATTCAGTATAGCTCAATATTTCATATTTTAAGATAGTATAGAATGTTTATTGCTGAGACCATAATATTCCATCAGTAAAGTAACAAATATTCATGGCAAAAAAACTAAAGTTTCAAAATCAAACACTGTAAACATTCATCTTATCTGCAAATATGGCTTTAATTTACATGTAGATAGACAATGAGTTGCTTCATAAACAATATATATTAAGCACATAAAACAACTTACATAAACCTTGAAGACAGTGCTCAAGTTTGAAATCCTCATCTCTCATCAATTCTGAAATTAAGTGTTGGATAGTAAATGTGTAAATTTTGACTCCAAAGACATGTGTGAAAATTTAAAAGTGATTATCTTCAGCCATTGTGGCACTACAACTTCCATGCAAAAACTAAATGCAGAATTTTCTGTCCAAAAACAGTGAATTTTTTGGTCAAAATGCAGAACAAGAGTTATGGGATTTGGTTAGTGACCTTACATTATGGCCCTAAAGACATGTGTGAATATCGTTAGCACTTGTTGAGATACAAGAAAGCCTCACGCAATGCCAACATGCCAATGTCTGGGTGTCGTGAGTGGGTAAGTCAAATTCGAATAGTCAAGCTAAAAATAAATTCAATCTAAGTAAGTTATATTTCTTAGACCAATAATGAAAGACAAATCAACTTTAAGTTTTAAAAAGAACAGTGCATGACATGATGGAAATTCATATTGGATATAATAAATGTTTCATACATAAATATCAAAGCATTTACCTTCTTCACTTTCAGAAATATAATCATCTTGTTCACTGGTATTAAAAACATTCATCTTCCTCACTCATATGTACCAACATCGACCCAAGGGATCTGAATCCAAGATTCTGAAGAAAGTTGTATCGTGTGAAATGATGTATGAAGAGGTAAATGCAAATTCACATAAAATTATACAAACAATGCTACAAGTTACATTGTTTTACCCTATTCTAATTTCTTTTCTAAACTGAATCGTTTATAAGTCATCTGCATCAAAGTAGAACTATCAAAACTAAACCATGATAAAATAGCCATCGGCCCACAACAAACCACATTTGACCATAGAATGCAAATTTCACGTTGTGCAATTTTAGATATACATACAACAAAGGACCATGATGCTTTCCTATATTGCTCACCTGTAACCCTGATGACCAACATACAATCCAAACCCACATTTCATAAAGACTGACAAAATTTTAAAAAGATCTGATGGCCTCTATTGGCTACAAAAGGTTTTTCCATGATTTGACCATGTGGCCTAGTTTTTGACCCAAAATGACCTAGATATATTCCGAAGGTAATTAAACATCATCAAGACAAACCTTCCAATCAAATTTAAAAACAAATCTGATGAAAACTTTTGCCTCTCTTAGTTAAGAGTACATGTAACCTGTCTTATTAGATGAATGTAACCTAAACATTGAAGCGAGTGGTATACCGCTAACTAAATGTAACTGTTTACTAAATGTCAAAACAATTCCTAATCCCTATTCATTAAAATTGTCCTGTTAGATGAATATGTATAGTGTGACATGACGAAACTGGACAGGATGGGTGACTTTGAAAAAATTTGTGATTTCTATATAGCCCCCACTTCACTTTATGAAGGGGGGGGGTATAATTATAATACAATAATACCATCCAGTAATACTATTATACTAATAAGCACACAATAATGACAGTTCACACATGTTATCTGTCTTTGCAAATTATGCAGACTTATTTAAGACGGCCTTTAAAATGGAGAAAACATATATCTGTTCTGAGTAATCACAACACTGAGTTTAAAAAGACATATATTTAAACAGCATTTTATCCGTAGATGAAATTACTCCTGAAACTTTGTTTTCATACTAATTCATTTATGACTGAATCTGATTCATGTGTTGATGCTACATACACTGTATAAATTCTCTGATATTTTTCCTGGTCAGTTTACATATGACGCACGACGCGAGAAAACCGGTCTTAATGACACTACAATGAATGTGCACTACAGCGATTTAAATGACGTCACTCTTATTGCGTATACACATGAAAACCCCGGGAAATGCTTTTTTATCTTTTGTGTTATTTTTTTAAGTTACTCGTTAAAAATTCAGGGGGAAAGTTAATATGATGGAAAAGGAGTTAAAAAAAGTGTCTACAATTTTTAAAATTTTGAAAAAACAAAAACAAAAATATTTTTCTTTGCATGTTTAATTTATAAGAGATCAATTGAAAAAATTTTTACTGTTTAAAAAACATGTTTTTAAAACTGATTTCTAACCCCGGACCAATATCTTTTTAAAAAAAAAAAAAATTAAAGGACATAAGGGCCTTTTTTGTACAAAGTTGGCTTTTTTTTGGAAAATTTTAAACAAAGTTATTTCTTTATCCTGGATTTTTAATTATTTATAACAAAATTTTTTAAATTTTGGAAAAATTTTTGGGAAAAGATTTTTAAAAGTCCCAATTCAAAATACCTCTTTTGGGTTCAAATTAATTTCCAAAAGTTTCCATATTCATTTTAAAAGTAAAAATTTTAAAAAATATTTGTCAAAATATGTTCTTAAACCTGGATTTTAAAAAGTTTTCTAAATTTAATTGTTTTTTTAAATTTTAATTGCCCCTAAAAATTTGTTTAAGGGATGTCATTGGAATTTTTTCCCCCCCCAATTTAAACCCAAAAAATTGCGCCTTTCCTTCCTTTATTCCCAAATTTTTTCCCTTATATCCCTTTTTTAATTTTATTTTTTTCCCTCTTTAGGTCCCCCAAAATTTTCCCTCCTTACTTTTTATATTTTTTTTTAAACCCCCTTTTCCCCTTTTTTAAAAACCCCCCCCCCCCAAGATACCTTACTTGTTTATTCTGGAAAATTACACTGTCCCCGGAACCACCCCCCCCGGGCCCACGTTCCCTTTTCCCCCCAAAATTTATTTAAATGCCCCTTTAAATTTCCCCTCATTTTATTTAATTTTAAACCAAAATCCCTTTCCCCCCGCTTATTTTTTTCCCAAAATTTTTTAGTTTTTAAAAAAGATTTTTACCAAAGAATTTTATAAAAAACCTTTCCCTTATTTTTCTTTTCACCAAAATTTTATTTGAAGTCCCCCCTTTGCCCCCCCCCGCCCCACCTTATTTTGAAAAATTTGCACTCCGTTTATTCCGGTTTTTTTTCAGTTTTTTGGCCCCCCCTATTTCCCCAATGTTATTTGGGACCTTTAGGTTTTTAATTTATTCCTTAAAATACCCAAATTCCCTTTCCCCCTTTTGATTGATTTTCCCCCCGTTTTTGGTATACCTTCCCCCCCTTTCCAAAGCCCAATTTCCCCTTTTCCTTTTTCTCCCTTTAATTATGTTTTTTCGGTAAAAAGAATTTCCAGTATGCCCTGCACCAAGTATGTTTTGTTTTGGAAGCAATAAATACCAGTGCTTTTACATTTTAGGGATTTTACTATCATTTTTACCAAGTCTGTACACGTTATATTTTAGGACAAAATAAAAACCGTTACACTGGTTACGTTGGGTTATTTTTTATGTTAGACGATAAGACAGGACAGAATGAAAAGATTGAGTACCATATGCAAGTACTAGGTACTGATTCAAGAAATCTTCATTACTAAGATTTTACTTACTTCTAGTTACTCGGCAATCTGGACTGATTTTGACACTCTTATCTGTTTTCCCAAAGACAAAATATGAACACTGTAGTATTGTTAAAAAACACTTCAAATCGCAGCAGGTAATTAATGCTTTTCAATATAATTACAAAATAATTTAAATTTTTCTTTTTTAAAGACATGGCATGCGCCGGTGCTTTAGTTTTGATTGCGGGAAAATTTCGCCACAGTCTAAGAGGCATTGATTTAGAACAGCGTCAACAGGCTGGCCATGAGTGTAACAGAGAAGTCCATTCTACAAAAACAGCCGGTATGTTACCCCCCAAGCGGGTCAGGCGCAATGGGAAAAAACCTGTTCTTTTAGAGGTTTTTTCGAACGCTCAAAATTATTGGTATAAGGTAACCTATGGTTTTATCTTCATTTTTAAAATGTGAAAAGTTTGAAAATCAGAACCCAGACTTAAGAAGAATTATCTTTAAAACATGGAGAAAATTTTTAAAGGGTTTTAATTGTTTCTTTAATCGTTTACAAGTAGCTTTATTCTTCTTTGATTAACTTTATATTTTGAAGAAAAAGTAGATAACTGTATAAATGGTCCTTAAAAGAGTTATCTGTTTAACATACGTTTTTAAATTTTTAAAAAAAGCAAAAAAAAACAAAAAACATAAGGAAAAATGTATGTTTAATTACATATTAATAGAAATTGTTGTTACATAGAATGTCTCCACATGTATATTCTTCGTGATCAGGAACAAAATATTATGCAGACGGAATTCGCAACATATATCCAGCTAATACACTTTAATGCGAGATAAATTCTGTAACATTTGTTTCTGGTTTAATTAAGTTTATATGTACGGATGGTTCTTATTTTACATTTACATTTTATGAAAATCAGTCATTTGACCAAGTTTACTGTCATGCTGTAAAACTGTCCAAGCTCTTCCGTTCTTTTAACTCAACGAGTTGTAAATGTGCTCTGAATAATGTTTTTTTTTTTATTTATTTATTAAAGCATATTAGGAAATAAGTTTGCTGCATTTTTTCATTACGGACATTTATCATTTTTCTATAGATAGAAAATTCCTGCACTTCCGGTTCCAGTCGAACACCTGCGCGCGTTGGTTTTTCCCAAGTAACACCTGGGAAACCCAGGAATATTAGAAATTTAAGTCTTTTAAAAAACCCCGGGGGTTCCGGGTTTAAATTATGTGTCGTCCAAGCTTTTTTTTGCCAGTAGGGGAAAGTCGCAGTGCGGGAAATTGGGGCGGTTTGGGGTTTGTCAGTCAAAAAACATTAATCATATCTGAGTGCACTGTTACAACAAAAACTTAAAGCAGATTTAAAAATTTTGGGGTGTTTGAAAGGATGTTAAAACAAAAGAAATGAATTTAAATTTTAAAAAATATTTACGAGGCAGAAAAATTTTAATGTTTCTATTTAAAATTTTTAATTTTGTTTAAAACACGGGCCCAAAATTTTTTGTTATAAAAAAAAAAAGACCCTTTTTTATTTTAACTGGGGTTATTGGGTTTTTTAAAGTATTAAAAAGTTTTAAAAGGAGACTTTTTTATACTGTTGTTGATTTATTACTTTGGGTATATACCTAAAAAAATTGTCTGATTTCAATATATGCGACCCGTGCATACTAAAACCCACCAACACACCTGTGCCTTCTGACCGTGGTCTGCATGCATTATTTCTTTTTTAAGCAGAATATAGTCTGAAAATTTCCCGTAAAGATGTTATAATTAAAGGTATATAGTGTGGTAATGGTTTGAAAAAAAACAACAATTATTTGCGCCATGTATGACTCGCTTATGGGTGTTGTTATAACGTTGCTAAGCAACGCTAAAACTTGCCAATAAGCGGGAAGTCTATAGTTTACATAACTTCATTACTAACTTATTTACAGCTTAAACATACTAATGGGAGTGAAGTTAAGATTCAAATATAATTGCCGTTTTAAATATTGCAATTAAACAACGTTTACATTTGGTTAAAACAGCAAATGTTCATTGCTTAAATGGTGACGTTCATTTCTTGAACGGTAAGTGCTTGTACATGTCACTCATTATTGCCCTGTTCACGATCAGTACTCATTTGCTTATCACTCGGTCAGGGTAATATTATCTCGCTCCCATACTGGTATTAAAGGAAACCAGTCACATTCCTCCCTGAATATCATTCAGGGGCACATTAGTCAAGCATTTGCACTTTTCAGTGATATCATATCCGACCACACCATAAATTACATTTCTCTAAATATGAGTTTTAAATAATTTGTAATTCAAACATGTAAGAAACATACAAGAAATGGAATAACATAACTAAGAATATTGAATGCAAACACTACAAACAATAACAAGAGCTGTCAGTAAGACATCAAAGCTCGATATTGGACTATTCAACTTTCTAAGTCGAAAACAGGCATAATTCTGTCAAAATGGACTTGGAATTTCAACCTGAATCTTTGTTTGGTTTTAAATTTTTAGTAGTCTCAGTTGTGGACATAGGATATTGCACTCAAGACCTTAATCTGGATTTTCTTAGTCCAAATAGGGGCGTAATTCAGTAACAATGCATAACAAGAGTTCTTGGCCTTTGTTACATTTCATCCTTAATATCTGTGTGAACAGTCTTGGAGATATGACTCTTCATGCAAAACTTTAATGAGGCTAAGTTGAAAAGGGGGCATGATTCTGTCAAAATAACATGTGTGTTTGAATGCAAAACTTTTACTAGTGTGATGCTGACGCCAGGGTAAGTACATAAGCTCAGACTATTCTTCGAATAATCACGCTAAAAATTATTATCTAAACTGTAAAAGAAACAAACAAAAACAAAAAAACTTTTTACCAAATTCAAACAGGTCCTTGTTTTCATTATCCTGTATTGAAACAACCATACAGGAATCATAGATTTTTTGATAAATGCTAACTTAATAATAATACCATTAAAGAGTATGGACTAGTCATTTAGGTGACTAGAGATTCTAATGCAGAATTAATGCATATCATATTCAACCTAAAAAGATTGCAGTTATCATCAAAATTAGTTTCTGTCAGACAGATAAAACCAGCTTAATTTTGTTTTTGTAAAAATTCTTCAAATACAAGCCAGACATGCTTGTAGAGTCCGAGGCAAGTTGTATTTTTTAGTTTTAATTGTAAATGTTACTTTTAACTGCTTATATCATTATAAAATTATATTGATAGAAATTATTTACAAACTTCAGATTTTTCTTTTCCATAAAAGACTTACCTAAAAATGTTTAAATTCATGAAGTTTAAAAAGTTCAAGTTTTTAATTTTGACCCAAAAGATTCTTTGCAAGTTATATAAATTTCGGTAAAATTGGAAAACTCTCTTCGTCCACAGAACCTTATTTAAACATGATATATAACTTTAAATGAGAAAAACACCTCATGAACGGTGTTTAGAAAATAACTATACACGCTGGAGTTTATCACTACATGTATGTCATGTATATAATAAATATATTATCAGAAATTCTAAAATGGTGAAAAATCTAAATGTCTACCAATGTTTAGAAAATAACTATACACGCTGGAGTTTATCACTACATGTATGTCATGTATATAATAAATATATTATCAGAAATTCTAAAATGGTGAAAAATCTAAATGTCTACCAATGGGTATTTCCAAAATTTTCGTATCGCGATATATCACAATATGCCACGATCATATCATGATTTATTGTGAAAATGTTTATTACTGTTAATTTTGCACAAATTTGCATTTAAGTATGCTTCTATGTCTTGAAACAAAATATAACACTTTTATTTTAACTTAAATGAGCAGTTTAATCTCATTGGCAGATTTAAGAAGAAAAATGAAAAAATACCTATCCTTATACACTGCAAAAAAAAAATGGATAAATCGAACTGAAGAGCTTGAATATTTTGACCCAAACAGTTTTGGAATGGTTGCAGACTATCTTACAGTCTCAGTGTGTATCTGCTCTACTTGAACTTTAGAGGAACTTGTTTTTTATGCTTCTACTAGTTTTAGCAGCCAACAATAACAAAGTTGGATGATGTCGGCAAATATGAGAGGTTAAATTTGCTGTTCCGATTGCACACAGTCATTTTACAACTATGTCATATTTAATGCACACATTAACATTTTCTGTCTTTTGTTTGTTGTTTTGTGTTTCTGGAGCCCAAAATGGGCCTTTTAGCTTTTGGATTGTTTGACTGTGGTGTATTCATCTTCCAAAACGGGCCCTTTAGCTTTTGGATTTTTTTATTGTTGTGTATTTGTCTTACTGGGTAATGGATAAATAAGCACAATTATGTCAGAATCATCTTTAAGTCAAATTTGCCTTTAAGTTCAGGGTTCAAAACATTTTCAAACATATTTAGATAAAGAAAATTTGGAAATAAAATATTTTTCCATGAAAGAAAATATATTCACTTTCATTACGTCCCCAGTGGCTCAAATACTGCCGGAGATGTGCGATACTTTTCAAGCTCGTAAATTTGGAGCTAGTCTCTGTCTCGTGAGAAAGTACTCCATCCTTGGGTTTATATAAGTATCGTTTTACGTGGTAGTGTGCTCAAAATTCAATTGATGTCAAACTCTATAACTTATATGCATCCACATTGACCGCTGTGTTACGGACTTCTCGCTTGAGATTATAACTGTTAATAAGGAATGGTGTTTTGAGGTGCTTCGCAAGGTTCAAATTTCATAGTGGAATTGTGTTTCAAATATATCTCTAGACAACCAATTCTGTTTAATCTTTTACTGACATGTATTGTGCTTGAATCAAATCACATTATGGAAGACATAATTATGATCAAATAAATCCAATGTACTATTTCAGCGATGGATTACAATGACTTGCTAATGTGAATGATTAATTGAGACATTATTCAAAAGTTTTACCCTTTGTTTCTCCACGCATAAATTCTGTGTATCCCCATAGTCAGACAGTTATTCGATCTCCAGGCTTATAATATTCTTTTGTAGCAAACATGACATAAGTAATTCCACTGTTCATTATTAACACTTTGTAAAGCTTCGTGACAGAAATTACATTCCGAAGCTGGAGCATCATTTATCATATGGCATATATGACCAGTAGACTCCTCTGCATCAATACTGAAACAGTACACAAGTACAGTGCAAAGCCAGCACTCTAAATTTGTACAATAATTAAAAAAAATACCTTTTAAAAATGTTACAAATACCAGGGAGAATAATGTTTATTATTTTCAATTTCAGAAATTGCCTATGGTTTTAAAACTTGGAAATTTGAATCATGGCTGTCAAAATTGGGAAAATATTGCATAAAAAACAAAACATAATAATATGCAGACAAACCAAGTGTTCCTTTACACAACTTGTAGACAACTGCTGTTTGCCCTCTACAGTTTTCCTCAAAATTTTGCATTAATATTTGTAAGGCCCATGCATAAGCAAGCATCCTATAAACACCGAGTTCAACTACAAATACTTTTAACAGTGTTAAAAGGAAAATAACTGCCTTTTTTTTTTTGCTGATGTAAAAAATGTTTTTTTTTAACATAAAAGTTGATGATAAAAACACAGAAAATATTCTTTAATGAGTTTACCTACCATAGCTTCTTTCCTTTATGAGTGTAAAAGAACATCATGTTTTCAGTCGCTGGCTTTTTCATTCTTTCTATAGCTTCCTCTTCAGTAATTTTCTCTCCACAATACTGTAGGAGAAAACTTCCCGATTGGAAATGTTCAGTGCTATATACACCATAGCCTGTAAAATAAATAAGGTCATGAGGGAGCATACATTTAAAAAACAATGCTTGAAGTATGTCACTTTATATACATGTATTATGAAAGGTAGTCAGTACTTGCAGTATGCACATCCTCAAACACATATCAGTTCCTAAAAAAATTGTCAAAATTAAATTAGTGGTGGGAGAAGTGTTGACAAAATTATTTCTAGACCTATATGTGTGACAAGGATTGGGCTATAGATGGCTGTTAAAGCTCCTATCTCAAATTTGGTTATCAAAATTAAAAAAAAAAAATCGAATAACCATTTACATTTTAGAAATGATCATTACACATGTCCAACAAAGTATTTCCCGGTTTATAAATAACACTGGAATCCCGTTGGCATGCACCTTACTAGTGTCATGGACATGCGCAGTCTGATTTTCCAGATACCAACATGTTGACAGAGTTTAGAAATATCAACTGACTGGTTTTGATCCGGGGTATAAATACGAACCGGGTATAGAGCCTCTGTTATGTTTAAGGGGCTAATTCATAACTGCTTTATCTCTAGATCAGATGTTGACAAAATAAGCATTGCAATTAGGATTATAATTTTTGAAGTTAAAGAATAGAAAGCTTTAAAGTACACACTTATGACGACAGCTAGGTTTTATGAGGGCTCTCGAAGAGTGTCATCAGTAATTAATGATGTGTCAATGTAAATTTTCCATAGATAATGTTAGACGTCGGAGTTCCACTATGAAGTCTCTTAATTGCTTAACATCTGTTCCCTCTCCAAAAGAGTGAGTATTTTTCTATGAAATTGCGTGGGCAGATGAAGATAGAGTCTTTAAAGGGACGATTCACCGCATAATTCATAATATGCCTTCATGCTTGGAACTACCGCTCTATATCTTTCAAAGATAATGTAATTTAACCTTGTTGTAATCTAAGTGGGAACGGATTCAGTAAATTTAAAGGTAATGCTTAGGGAAATTAAGAAAAATGAAAAATATAGGAGGAATGTAGGTATGATAATTTCTACAGGCAAGTACATTGTTAACGCACTAAAAGGAATTAACGATAAACGTTTTGAGTGATACCGTCATTGTCTTCTTAAAAGGTACTATAAGAATATATTTCTACGCTATTTGTAGTCGGCTTGAAATTATTATTCATTGTTGTGAATCACAGAGAATCTGTCGGTATTCTCCTAGGTTGCATGATAGAATCTCATTCTTAATGAATGTGTATTAAATTACCATTGCTTTAGAGTCGCGCGATAATTATAAATTGAACTATATCATGACGATTAGAGGACTGACTTAAATATATGCAGAACAAGCTAAAAGTAACCCTTAAGAAACTGAGTCGCGGAAAGAGTTGACGAGAAGGTTAGGCCGTGCCGGGGGCATGAGATCGGGGGATCCGATACAGGGGATACAAGGGAGGAAGCAATGCTACTGTATGAGAATTTCAAAGTGTATATGATGAACGCATAATATAGTTCGCAGAAAGAGTAAGTGTAAGGCTCATCTATGATTCGACATAAGGCTGTGGCGAGTTGTATTGTGTGGATTGTGGCGATATCAGTGTGTATTGGGCGTGTAGTAGTATTTTTGTTGTAATATAGGATTGTAGATGGTGTGTTGTATACAGTTTGTCTCTATAGTTCTGTGATTAAATTATGGGCAGAAATATGGTGAGGAGGAGCTTTATAGAAAGGTGACTGTTCGTTAGACTCTCGAGACTTCTAATGAGTGAGCCGCAAATAATTATACGGCCTGGGTTAAACGCAACTTAAGTGGGGAAACATAGGGGGTTCAAATAAGATGCAAGGTGTGCTATGGTAGATCAAGATTACATAGTCCTTCTTGGGTTGCCCGCAAGTAGAAGTATTCGAATGCATCTGAAGACATAAAAGTCATTCTAGTGGTGGCAATGATTTGCCGACTGATTTTGTGGAATGAGAATGGTGCATTTAACATTGCAGTGTGTGACAATTTAAATTTGATTAAGTCAAAACGAGAGCACTGCAAAATAATCGTTGTAAGATCTGAAGGAATCTAAGTGTTACCCCGCCAATATATAAAATACTGGATATCTTCATTGCGATGTTATTTTTTCTGATGACTCATGATTAAGTAATTTATGTTCTCAAGTAAGGGTAACATTGATTTTACTTGAAGGTGCCAAACAGAAAACGGTATTTATTGCAAGATGGAATATTTTTAACCCTGGAATGCACTTTTAAATAACTGCTGCAGGGTTTAGTTCATCTTAAGGGTGTTAGTTGATGGCCAAATCATTAAGAACAATGAGGGTGTAGTTGAACTCAAGGGGGGATTAGTTGATGCAGGCGGGCATCAATAACCCTAAACTCTATCTAAGGGTTAGTTTATGGCGGCAGCATCAACTAAACCCTGTATGTGATCTTAGGGGTTAGTTGATTGCGCGGCGCATCAACTAAGGGG
>NW_026857957.1:0-21330 GCF_026571515.1 Ruditapes philippinarum
CATTTTCAATTTTGCAGTGTTGGGCTTTCTTTAGGGATTCTGTATTCATCTATTTTATCTAAATTTTGAATTCTGCTTTACCAGGAATAAGGTTCTTAAAAATGAATACTGATTCCTCTTGTAGTACTACACCAAATCAAAATCATTCAATGCAGTATGCTTCTTTTTCACCTAAAAATTGTACAAATTTGATGTAAACAAGTACACCATAAGGAACATCAATAAGGCATATTTATTCAATATGTGCGTTCCCTTCATATTTTTTACAAATGTTCATTGTTTATATACCTTATGTTTGTATCATGTATGATGCACTGAGAGAATAAAGAATTTGCTTCAAGATCTTGTACTTTCGGGTGCTGCTGTTGACTCAAGGGTTATCATCGCCGGTGCAACAGGAATCGTATGACACAAGAACACCTCTATTGAAAAACAAATGGGGTAGATATTGAAATGGCAAATGAATCTCTTTCAGATTTCCTCTATTTTAATCGTGTACCTTGTACATCATCTAAATCGTGAAAAAAATTCTTTGCACAAATAATTGCTTTACTCTAGATCTCGGCAACGTTTTTTAAAACAAGGTAAGAAATTATTCATTTTAATTATAAATAAATTGTGCAATACCCGATGAAACATGTTTACAAGCTAACGCGTTATTTGATATCAAAATCTTCCATAGACCATCATTTTCATCTGTTGCTGAGGTACAGTAAAAGTGCATTATATATTTTGAATGGAAGTCAACATGTTTTTTTTGTTTACTTTTTGCTATTGTTATGACAAACGGTTCCCGATTATTGCCTCATTGTTCAGGTTAAAATCATCTAACATTCTCTAAAACCATTGTTTAAACGTAAAATAATCACGAAGTCAAAATGTATTTCTTTCTAGGTATAATGTGCCTTTAAGTAATATTGAAAGTTACATAAGTTTCAAATTAATCATGCTATAAACGTTAATGCTTTAGCCTCAGGCAAACATAGTATTAGTGTTTAAAATTATGTACAAAGAATTAATAAAATTAAATCACTATTTTTGTATGTTTTGTTTGACCTTTTGCTTATACTGGAAATGCAAGTAATGAATTTCCCATAAATTATTTGTTTTGTTTTAGCTCCGAGCCGAAATATTTGTCATTCGTATGTAAGTCATTCTGTTATTCGATGACTGAATTTAATTAATATAAAAGATATGTACGCATATGAGGTATTCACTGTTACCTAGATGGTACAAAAGAAGAACGATTAACAAGAAATGGCGACGTTCAGAGAACGCATGCCCAGCCACAAACCAGCCATATAGACAGGGCATCCAGAAGGTCACCGAACAAACATAGATGATGGCATTAACGCGGAGAAAAGATGTGAATATCAAAATGTAAAAACCAAATTCTGTCATTCTTTTTCATGCCAATATAATGGATGCTACAGTTTTTATCATTCTAGTTTTAAAACCATAAGTGAAGAAATACTTACAACTCAAAATATAACATGAAATACATATATTTATCTTAAACGCTTATTTGTTTTGAAAACATTGTATAGTTGATTTGTTGTAATGTATGTAAGAGAGGAAAGTGATTTTCTTTAGACTTATTAAAAACCCTTCTAAATTTAGACATGCCAGAAAAGAATTTTTTCTTTTTGTATTTCTGACCTTCCAAAACATAAAACATACAACAGTATTTATAGCCTTACATCATTGTATATTTTAAATAATAATAATATATTTGTATATGGAAAATAATCACAAATGATAAAGAATAGTTCGATAGCAAATAATACCGTTATCATGTAACTATATAGCTTCAAGTATCCATAATCCCCTAAATGCTATTTTCTGTTCTGTTTTAAAATCTCCAAAAGAGAATTTCAAAAAATCGAGTTTGTGTGTAGTGTACAAATTGAAATGTCAGCAAAGTCTGACAACCACAATATGTTTTTCAGATTTCAAATTCATCTTCTTGATAGAGAATGAATATAAATATCCCTACTTTATTTTATATGTTTACAAGTCTGAGTTGTAAATAAAACCTGTTTCACCAATAATTGCTCGTGAATAGCACGGCAAAGTCGTATCTTGATATTGAATTGTCCATATTTCGGTATTTGTAGTGTTTCCAATTTTACCCAGGCATACTACATTTAAATTGTACTAGCTGAGATTAAAACTGGTCACGTTAAGTAAAACGAATGTCTACCTACTTGTATGTTTGAACTTTGAGTTCAAATTTACATACTGATGCTGGATTTTTTTTCAAAGCGACATTGGGTAAAATGTACTGACAAAAATAATTCTATGAATACGTTTATAATGCTTATGTAGCAATATTTCTGATTTTTATTTACAGTTAAGTAATACCATAATTCATTTATTGGTGATCGCACTGAAGCGCGACGCCCTTTATGGAATGAATTCAGATTTTGTGAAAGGGCAAGCGCAACTTTTCGGACGTTCCGTTTGGTGAAATTGTTGTTTAAAAGAAACGGTTACACATGTCACGCTATGGTAATAAATGACAAACTGGAAAATTTTGCAAGAAATGAAATGCAAACATATTTAACAATAAATTGCACTCTTTATAAATTTATCTTTAAAAATATTTTAATACAAATGTAGGCCATTTTTACGAATTGTTGTATCATAGTATTATCATTCTGAAATTGTCTTGTCTTTTCCGTAGATTCTTTCCGGTAAATTAATTGCTTCGTTACGGCCCTGATTGCACTTCTGGCATTTTGAGTCAGGAATATTTAAGTCGACCCGTATTTCCCGGATTTTTGCTGTAAGAAATTGATTTTATTTTGATTCAAGGCAATCGATTTTATGGTGGAATGAGTGGAATGTTGATTTGCCGAATATTGTGACATTTAACAAGTGTGCAGTTCTAACATGAGGTTTTTTTGGGTTTATTGATAGGAATATAAACACACTTCGTTCAAAGCAATTAAACAAAATAGTAGATTGATCTCCCAATAAATCAATTAACACTTAAGCTAGCTCTTTATTTATCACCAATGTCAAGTTGCTTTTTATTACTTGGGGACCATACGCCGCTTTTCATGGAATGGCACGGAAGTGTCACATTGAAGGTTCCATGATAACCGCCGTATGAACACATCTGCGGATGTTTCTAAATTCAAAATTTTACTATTTCATGTTTAAATGTTGAATTCTGCTTAAGCCGGTGCTAGGGGGCGTGGACGGTAACTTGCACTTTCCAGTACCGTCCATGAACAGGCTCAATCAAACCGAGCCTGCAACATTTTCAATTTTGCCGTGTTGGGCTTTCTTTAGGGATTCTGTTTTTATCTATTTTTATATCTTTGACTCGCATGAACATGATGCTAGTAAATTTCGTCATACCTTTCTAAAATTCAGGTAACAGTCTTTAAAATGTTGCTCCGTACTTCACTTTAGTGTTGTTATATTTTCTGGTCCTTCGGGATAATTGATGCCAGCACTATTAAGTGTTGAGAATTGAGTACCGCACTTGAGTACCACTCAAGCCGGTGCTATGGGGCGTGAGGGATGTTGCATGTATTCATTATCCCTCATGTACAGACTCAATCGAAACCGAGTCTGCAGTTCTCTTGTAATTTTGTTGTAAATAATGCTTCCGATGGATCACTTTGTTTCCAGTTTTTTTCCATTGTATTGATAAATAATGATTCACCCTATCAACATGCAATGCAAATCTATTCATGATTTTATTTTATGTTCAATTATTTTTGTTAACACACACAAAAAAATCTTGAATTTGACCACTTTCTATTTATCTGGGACTTATAATGTAACTACCGTATCTTAAGGATTACGGACCCTAATGGGCACTTTCAAGAATAACAAAGAAACATTTCTTTTTCAAATATATAATATTTAAGCATGTTATTGCAGGATTTTTAACATCTTTTACCATGTACAACTCTAGATATTTGTGTTTCAATATGGTCACCCTCAATTTCGAAAAATGGAGAAAATAAAGTGAAGACCTAAGTAACATAACAAGGTCTAATTTTCAAAAGTATAATTTTAGACTATCTAAATATGTGTTTTATAGTGTACTTCCATCAATTCTATGAAAATAATAATACAAAAACTAAAATATTTTCATATTTTTTATTTTTCAGTATCAAAAATGTTTCAAAACGGTGCTCGGACAATGCATTTTTTTTTCTAATTTAATCCAAATACCAATTTTAACATTTTTTTTTAAAAAAATTATTTATATTCAATAAAAATAGAATAGATAATAATTATCTACATCATTTCAGGAAACAAATCACCAATTTTTAAGAGATTTTACCATGGCTATTTCATTTTATAGCTTATTGAACAAAACATGTGTCAATTTTCAAATAGTCTGAAATTGGTCGAAAATATTCATAATCTAACAAAAAATGTACATTTATAATATCAAACTTCTTTTGAAGTAAGAACTACATAGCAAGTTACCTGATAGTTGTCAGAAACTTATCAGTTAAATTAAAAACACCTTAGAATAGATTTAATATGTGTTATTCATATTTATAAAAGGTAGTTCTCAACCTCAGAAAAGTGAAAAATAAAGATAAGACCTAAGCCACAAAAAGAGGTCTTCTAATTCTCACTATTTTCACTCAAGACAATCAAAATATGAGTTTTCTTGTGTTTTATAGAGTGATATCATTAACAATATGAATACAATAATGTTAAAACTAAAATGTGTTCATATTTACTACTTCTCAGTATCATGCACACTTCGATCAGTGCACGGACATTGCATTTTCCATCAAAAATTGAAACCATTTTGTAATTTTTTCCATTCTTAAAAAATCTGTTAAAAGTTCAATCTCACTAGAAAAAAACATTGATCATCTTTACCATTTGAAGAAATTAATCAATAATTACTAGAGATTTTTACTATGGCCAATTCATTTAATAGCTTACTCAACAAAATAGATTTAGGTTTTAATTTATTTTTTTAAATATTCATACCCTGAAAGAATTCTGTATCATAGATTTTGAACTACATTTGCAGGAAGGAAATTTAGCAGTTCTATTAGAGTTTTCCTGTACTATAATGAACATGTAAAAAACAATCACACAACCTTAATCCGGAAATATAAAAAAAATGAATTTGGTTGCTATTTTCCATAAAAAACCCCAACAAATTATCATTTGTTATCATTTATGACCAAAATGCTGGAAACAAAATGAAATTTACAATTATCACAGAAAATAAAATGTTACATAGAAAAATAGAATACAGTACCATAGAAATTACTATTTTATGATATATGACTGGTTATATGACCCTTAAATTGTTGGTACATAAATATAACCAAAGCTGCTTCAAGTTATATAGCAACCTACAACAAATTGATAATAATGAAGGAATATTGGTTTTATGTTCAAAAATTATATTCATAACAAATCTTTTGATAAATGATTTTACAAACAACAGTACAATAATTAACAAAATACTGTAATTACATTATCACCTCATTATTTCTTAAAATGTTCAACAAGTTTTGGTATAACACTTTCTAAGACTCTTTTAGTGTTAGTTACACGTGGCTGGCCTTCAGAGTTCTTACATGTAAATGTATTATGCAATCCATCTTCGCCCTGTCTAAGATATATTTTCTTCAGACTATTCAAATTAAGACCTGAACTGGCAATATTTTCAGCTGTGGCCAATTTACAAATGCCACAAGCAACAATACCTTGTAATGTACACAGATTTTTTGCCTTTTCTTTGCTGGATAAAAAGTTAAAGTAAACAGCCCTTGGAGAAAAAGTAAATTTCATCAGGTCTTGTACAGATATCAATGAGCAGCTGTGAGAAAGTATTTTACACAAAGCTGTAACATCATCTTCGGCATTATGTGCATTATATGTATATTGTAATACGTCACGAGCAAGGTCTTCCTGCTTATATGAAGGTCTTCCCGGGAAGGTTTTTCTAAATAATGTTAAAGTGTCCATTAATCCTTGTGCACATTTAAAAAACCTATCTATTTTGTTAGTGTTGCATAAGGCTGAAATAAGCACAGGGAAGTCAAACCTTCTACCATTGTGGGCAGTTACAATAACATTACTGTATTTATCAAGCCACTGTATAAGACAATCCAAAGCACAATTGATGTCAACTGTATCAACAACAGTCCCGTTTACTGTCATAATGTCACCATTGACTGTTATTCCTGTCGCTTGCTGGGCACCTGTTGAAATTGGCATCTTGGGCTGTACATATACACAGAATGTTTGTCCTATGCCACTGTTGACAACCTTGGCAGCAATCTGCGTTATGTGGGGCATTTGTCCAGCACGAACTGAAAATTTAATTACTTCATATTTAAACTGAACAGAGGACTATTCTATTTACACATCTAATTCCTTTTTTCTTTCAATATACAATTCGCTCATACTTTGAAATCAAAATGAAAATAAGAGACAAAAATTATTTAACACTTATATATATATACATGTGCTAAAGAATTCTACTCACTAAGGTCTGTAGTCTCTAAATCAAGTGCAATCATTGTTATTGGGTCTGATAGAGGTGGTATGGGTTTAAAGTCACCACGTGGAACAGCATCAGGTATCCTCTCTACATCAATATCTTCCTGCCTTTCTTCAATACCTGAAATCAATATATATAATTTTATAATTACATAATCAATTAACATCATGTCTATTTTATTTTATATTTTAATAGTCTAATCTGCATATGTATGTCATGAACTGAAAGTCTTTTAGTACCTGACTGATAAGATGCGCCCTCTAGTGCTTCATTAGCTCCCTGTATAACAGAACGTTCCTGCTTCAATTCAAGTCGCCGACGTTTAGATGATGGAAGAGCTGACCTTGTTTGAAGACGCTCCCTTTCCTTCATACATTTCTCTGCATATGCTATGGTATGTTCTCCAGGAGAAAGACCAGCTTCAGTGTGTACCTGAAATATTAGATGAATAATATGCAAAGAGTCCCAAATTTCATAATTATTATCATCAATTTCATAAGTCATGAAAATAATCATCAACATTTAATCATCATCCCCACCAACTTATTACTTTATCATCAATGAATGTACCTATTATAACTAAAATAATTATAAATTCTATTTATTAAACATTTTACTTACTTTTTTATACCCCTGATGTCTGAACAATCAAACTGTAACAATAACAACTGGAATTAGAATAAACAAAACTATTATGTAACAGTAATACAAATTGAACAGTAATGTAAAAGTAACAATAAAATAAACAGAACTTTTACTAAAATCATTTCTAAATAACATAAAGAGATTTTCAAATTACACAATAAACTCTAGAATGAATATAAACATTCGTGAAAAAATCAAAAAGAAAATGTTATAAATTAAACTTCAGAATAAGAAAACCATCCTTAACATATTTTTTTTTCTAAACTGATGTCCTCTTGTCCTGACATAATTACTTTTTCTCTTGAAAAAAAAACATCGCGCAGATGTTCAAATGATGTCAGTTTAAAAAGGATGTTAAGGGTGGTTTTCTTATGCCTGTAATGTCAATACATAGAACATAACATTGTGCACTAAACCTGTGTTATATACTGTCGTCCTTCATTAATAAATGCCGCTGTAGCCTGCACTCGAAAGTCCAATGATTCCGAATTTCCATAATGGAGAGATTTGGGTGCTCTCATTGTAACTTCCCGGTTTGCATGTTCACACTGTTGTGACGACCCCAAGTCTGAATATTGAACAGCATTGGCAATGACAGGTTGAAAAACCTTCTCTATTTCTTTTCTTATACAACCAGTTTCATCTTTCAAGGGTCCTTTATATGGGAGGCTTCTGTGAACATATTTCATTTTAGGGTTTCTTTTATATCCACAAAATCTATCTGCGCATAAACTATGATCCCCAAACTGGTGTGGTACTATAGCGCGGAGATTTTCTTCCATGGCTTTACTATTACCCTGGTTTTTTGCAAACGTATATTTCAAACACTTTTGAAGGTGATTGATTGTTACCCTGCTTATTTTAACTTTGTTTGTTTGAAGGTTTAGCAAATGCTTACCAACATTTTTCACAATGTGGTTCCTGTCAAACCTTTTTTTCATTTCAATGTTCAGATTTGTCCTCAACCTCGCAATCAAGGTGTTATCACCATCTCCCTCTATATATTCAACCGGTGTTCCTTCCTTAGCCAGTTCTACTACACCTTTTACACCACTCACACTTTCCATCATTCTGGCACTCCCATAGTGATTATGAACACATCTGTGACTTCTAACTTTTCTACCAGGTCTATTTCTTCGCCACCACTTGCAGGTTGCACATGTTCTATGCTGCACTATTGACTTCACAACCTTTTTGCCATATTTAGCTTTGCTCATGAAGAAAGTGTGAGCTGAAATATAGTCCAGAATATGGCATTTAAATTTTAAATGACAATACTTGTCTAAAGCAAAATAAATATTAAATCCTTATAGCCAAAATGAATGTAAAAAAAAAGTTTACATGGAGAATGTTGATGTCATACTTGTTACTTTTTATTTTTACTACATATTGACACTGTAATGTTTTATTATTGCTACACATTGACACCTTAATGTTTAATACTGGAGGAATAATACTACATTATAAATAATCGGTTCCATAAAATTCACTTATAATGATGAAATAATTCGAAATAATGACTCATATAATATTAACCTAACAAATAAAATTTTAACATAAAAAATTCAATCAGAAGGAATAAACAGCGACTCACATGTTAAACTGTCAAACCCTCGCTTCTGCCAAGCAGTGTCAACAGCGCAGGACATTCCTGTACGGGACTTGCACGGAAAATGTTTTGAGATATTTTTCCGCGCACATGGTGCCTGGCTCAAGCTATGAGGGGGTTTTCTGCAAAGAAATATAAAAAAGGATAAAAAAGTATTTATTTAGCTTATCAACTTTTTTGAGATTTTCTTCAATAAATAGAGGGTATTAAATGAATGCATATTCAAAACTCTTAAATTTTGGTTAGAATTACTTGCACCAACACAGGATTGGTCAAATGTGACTAATATGTGACAATGAAATTTTTACCATTACATGTTAAATTATTGAATACGGCTTAAGCCGGTGCTAGGGGGCGTGGATGTGGGTTTTTTGCACTTGAGAGTACTGTTAATGAACAGGCTCAGTCAAACTGAGCCTGCAACATTTTCAATTTTGCTGTTTTAGACTTTCTTTAGGGATTCTTATTTTCTAAATTTAACCAGCTTTACTTATCGAGGAGGATTTCATGTGTCCCTCTGAACAAATTTCAAGCACAAAACCCTGAGTAAAACCACAAACTTTCTGTAAACTAGATGAAAAGCTTTCTAACACTTGTGAAGCATGAAAGTCAATGACACGACTCATACCTACAGCTAAGATACATGTAGGTAAGTTATTTAAAGTTGTGCCCTTGTGTTCACACATGCTATATACTAAAACATAAATCATAAGGTCAGGTTGCACTCAGGTGTGATATTCTGTTGTTTGTTTTAACAAAACGAACAAACAGTCTCATTATCAATGCCATGACTTATATAACATTGACTGAATTCATACCTGTTCTTTCCTGCATGCTGAATTAAATTCATATGACTTGATTTCTCCTCATGTTGTTTTGATGGTTCCTCCTCCACATCCGACCAGTCATTGTCATTCAATTCAGTATTGAGTAGCATTCTGCAGTAGTAAAAATAATGTCTATAACACACATTATACCTTTTTATCTCAGAACATGGAAAATTCAAAGGTAAAGTAACTGTCACCTTTACTCATGTTCAAATGTAATAATAATATAATTTAGTAATAAACTTTTTATACAGATACAATATTAACAAAATTATACATACTTGACAGAAGGGGATGTACCAGGAAGTACTGCAAGCCCGAGGTCTTCCACGACAAAATCCATTGACTCTCTAGCTTTCTTTGTTTCTTCCTCTGCTATATCCCTTATAAAAAATAGTTTATGAATTATAACATGCTTAGTTACATGTACTTAAATGATATAATGATATCAGCACTCTGAATCCGGGGTTTTGACTCTTGAAAATTAGGAAACGCACACATTTTACTGATTGTGATAAAATCTCCACAAGAGTCAATATCTCACATGGGAATTTTCAGCTATGCATAAATTTTAACCTTGAATCCACTCCTAGCTACCTATCAAATCCTAGATATATCAATTTATCAAACTCCATTAAAATGTCATTGAGCACTCATGTTTGAAGTGCTTTACACACATGTTTATAGCCTGTGCACTGGAGCGTGACATAGCAATTGCAAATTGACAGTGCTAAAATTAGCTTTACACAACTGATCAGAATTACAAACTGGTGTCAGTTATTAATTTCAAGTATATATATATGAAGGTTCTAATGTACAACTTTACCTAGAGCTCATTATATGTTATAATATAATATGATATAAAATTGAAGATCATTTAATATTATTAACAGAATCAACAAACCAGCATTAATGCTTTCCTGAAAATTGGATTCCTCACATTCACTCAGGAGCTTTAATTTACTATCCCATTCAAACTGAATCTCAAATGCTATATTCGCAAACAGACAGCTCAATTTTATTTGAAAAATGAAATCAATTACATTGAAAATAAATATTACATCATGTACATTGTAATCTCAAACTAAGTTACAATTTATTATTAGTTTTACATTACCAGTAAACATATTGACAAACCCTTACATCTATAAATTATTTTTTAGCAAGTTGCATTAACTATGGGTCATTAGATTTACATTTTGTACTTTTGCATTTCAGTGATTTATTTTGCTTTAGACTGGCCTTTATTTATGTAGCAAACAGACTATTGACTGAAAGCAGAGTTATTTTTTTAGCGTTTTTGGGAACATGAACCATACCCAGGAATTAATTGATTAAATGAATAAAAAGAATCACTGTCTGGGATGGCATCAAACATGTAAGAACCATAACAGTGAAGAAACCCTTGATTTCAAAGATTTTGGATTGTTTTATAGTTATACAATATTTTTATTTTGCAACTTTCAATTGGGAATTTAATTTTTTCATATGAAAAGACAGACATGGTCATATTATATATCTACAGCTTATGCAGTCTAAATAGACATGTTCCACTTGATGTTGTACAAAAACATACAGATTGGTAACAAATGTTGTGAAATTACAACTGTTAATTTATTAATACACTTCAAACTCACTGTATTTCCATACTGAAAGCGTTACGAGCAGCTGTTGAAGTTGATTTGGATGCCACACACTCGACAGCTTCTCCTGCCCTGCGTTCCATTTTTTTCAGCTTGTTATTGGACAATGTTGGTAAGTTGAGAGTGGACAGCATATTGTTAACCTTTGTTGGACCTCCAATACTGTCTATCATAGCTGAAAATGAGTGAAACTTATCATTTTTTGTATAATATATATTAACATTTCTCAAGACGTGACCCAAAACAACTAAATTCAACATAGAAAAGCTATTTGATAGGGGTCACATATTTTACAATGTACATGTAAGAATAATGTATGCTCCTGGATTCAACTGTACTACAGTAGGCATTGGTCAACATGGCAAAAATTTTGTGGTTTACTAAAATGAATATGATAATACTAAATAGTCAAATTTTCATCATTTAAACTTATAATTATTCACACAAGTCAGAATCATTATCATATAACATGGAACAGATGTGTGGAATAGAAAATTATTATATAGATCTACATGTATATATATTCCAAATATTAACACAAGTTAAAAAGGTAAAGACGGCCTAGTTGACCAAAGCAGAGCTTATACAAGGTTAATATATTTTTAGGACCTAACGGAAAACAGAAGCGGATACATATAATACCGAAGGAGTCTGACACATTTAAAACGGAAAAATTAAAGGGTTTTTACAGACTTCCCCATTCATAGGCTTTGCCTAGTTTCATATTACATTTTCTCCTGTTAAATAATAATAAAATTAACATTGAACATTTGTTAAAATTGACTTTTAATGCATAAAATGTTCTAATAAGACAACTGTGTTTACAAAAACAAAATATGTGTAAGCTTTATACCTGTACCAAGCTTGGTATTTACTGCAAAACAAGGCATGCCTGATTTTCCTGATTTTCCCCTGTGGGTTTTACCATACGGAACACAGTTAATGAAACCGCAATTTAAATTTTGGCACTGCACATACAGATATCCACCAAGTCCCTTCTTAATTTCCTTTTGTACACTGTATAATGTCAGTGGAACCGGTCCTAACCTGCACGATTTGCAAAATTTCAAATTTTCGAGAAGAACACCTAGTTCAATGATTCTCCGACCAATTTTCCACTGTTGCGTAAGATTTTGGTCACTAAACACTTCAGCGGAATCACCACTTTGCACAGAATTGTCCGTTACATAATTATGTTCAATTTCAATCCTTTCAAACTTCTTAATTTTAACGTTATTTGTTTTTTTGGCGTACCGGCCACGACAGTTTCGCAAGCGAGCGGCCATATTGCTTCCTGTGAAAACTGACGTCACTGTCGCTAAAAATAGGTTATACGATAAGTGGCGAGAAAAGGCGAAGGTAGCTTCGGGCCTTCTACGACGTTTCACGATTTTACCCGATATTTACCGATTTATTAGGGTCCGTAATCCTTAAGCCGGTGCTAGGGGGCGTGGATGTGGGTTTTTTGCACTTGAGAGTACTGTTAATGAACAGGCTCAGTCAAACTGAGCCTGCAACATTTTCAATTTTGCCGTTTAAGACTTTCTTTAGGGATTCTTATTTTCTAAATTTAACCAGCTTTACTTATCGAGGAGGATTTCATGTGTCCCTCTGAACAAATTTCAAGCACAAAACCCTGAGTAAAACCACAAACTTTCTGTAAACTAGATGAAAAGCTTTCTAACACTTGTGAAGAATGAAAGTCAATGACACGACTCATACCTACAGCTAAGATACATGTAGGTAAGTTATTTAAAGTTGTGCCCTTGTGTTCACACATGCTATATACTAAAACATAAATCATAAGGTCAGGTTGCACTCAGGCTGATATTCTGTTGTTTGTTTTAACAAAACGAACGAACAGTCTCATTATCAATGCCATGACTTATATAACATTGACTGAATTCATACCTGTTCTTTCCTGCATGCTGAATTAAATTCATATGACTTGATTTCTTCTCATGTTGTTTTGATGGTTCCTCCTCCACATCCGACCAGTCATTGTCATTCAATTCAGTATTGAGTAGCATCCTGCAGTAGTAAAAATAATGTCTATAACACACATTATACCTTTTTATCTCAGAACATGGAAAATTCAAAGGTAAAGTAACTGTCACCTTTACTCATGTTCAAATGTAATAATAATATAATTTAGTAATAAACTTTTTATACAGATACAATATTAACAAAATTATACATACTTGACAGAAGGGGATGTACCAGGAAGTACTGCAAGCCCGAGGTCTTCCACGACAAAATCCATTGACTCTCTAGCTTTCTTTGTTTCTTCCTCTGCTATATCCCTAATAAAAAATAGTTTATGAATTATAACATGCTTAGTTACATGTACTTAAATGATATAATGATATCAGCACTCTGAATCCGGGGTTTTGACTCTTGAAAATTAGGAAACGCACACATTTTACTGATTGTGATAAAATCTCCACAAGAGTCAATATGTCACATGGGAATTTTCAGCTATGCATAAATTTTAACCTTGAATCCACTCCTAGCTACCTATCAAATCCTAGATATATCAATTTATCAAACTCCATTAAAATGTCATTGAGCAGTCATGTTTGAAGTAGTTACACACATGTTTATAGCCTGTGCACTGGAGCGTGACATAGCAATTGCAAATTGACAGTGCTAAAAATAGCTTTACACAACTGATCAGAATTACAAACTGGTGTCAGTTATTAATTTCAAGTATATATATATGAAGGTTCTAATGTACAACTTTACCTAGAGCTCATTATATGTTATAATATAATATGATATAAAATTGAAGATCATTTAATATTATTAACAGAATCAACAAACCAGCATTAATGCTTTCCTGAAAATTGGATTCCTCACATTCACTCAGGAGCTTTAATTTACTATCCCATTCAAACTGAATCTCAAATGCTATATTCGCAAACAGACAGCTCAATTTTATTTGAAAAATGAAATCAATTACATTGAAAATAAATATTACATCATGTACATTGTAATCTCAAACTAAGTTACAATTTATTATTAGTTTTACATTACCAGTAAACATATTGACAAACCCTTACATCTATAAATTATTTTTTAGCAAGTTGCATTAACTATGGGTCATTAGATTTACATTTTGTACTTTTGCATTTCAGTGATTTATTTTGCTTTAGACTGGCCTTTATTTATGTAGCAAACAGACTATTGACTGAAAGCAGAGTTATTTTTTTAGCATTTTTGGGAACATGAACCATACCCAGGAATTAATTGATTAAATGAATAAAAAGAATCACTGTCTGGGATGGCATCAAACATGTAAGAACCATAACAGTGAAGAAACCCTTGATTTCAAAGATTTTGGATTGTTTTATAGTTATACAATATTTTTATTTTGCAACTTTCAATTGGGAATTTAATTTTTTCATATGAAAAGACAGACATGGTCATATTATATATCTACAGCTTATGCAGTCTAAATAGACATGTTCCACTTGATGTTGTACAAAAACATACAGATTGGTAACAAATGTTGTGAAATTACAACTGTTAATTTATTAATACACTTCAAACTCACTGTATTTCCATACTGAAAGCGTTACGAGCAGCTGTTGAAGTTGATTTGGATGCCACACACTCGACAGCTTCTCCTGCCCTGCGTTCCATTTTTTTCAGCTTGTTATTGGACAATGTTGGTAAGTTGAGGGTGGACAGCATATTGTTAACCTTTGTTGGACCTCCAATACTGTCTATCATAGCTGAAAATGAGTGAAACTTATCATTTTTTGTATAATATATATTAACATTTCTCAAGACGTGACCCAAAACAACTAAATTCAACATAGAAAAGCTATTTGATAGGGGTCACATATTTTACAATGTACATGTAAGAATAATGTATGCTCCTGGATTCAACTGTACTACAGTAGGCATTGGTCAACATGGCAAAAATTTGTGGTTTACTAAAATGAATATGATAATACTAAATAGTCAAATTTTCATCATTTAAACTTATAATTATTCACACAAGTCAGAATCATTATCATATAACATGGAACAGATGTGTGGAATAGAAAATTATTATATAGATCTACATGTATATATATTCCAAATATTAACACAAGTTAAAAAGGTAAAGACGGCCTAGTTGACCAAAGCAGAGCTTATACAAGGTTAATATATTTTTAGGACCTAACGGAAAACGGAAGCGGATACATATAATACCGAAGGAGTCTGACACATTTAAAACGGAAAAATTAAAGGGTTTTTACAGACTTCCCCATTCATAGGCTTTGCCTAGTTTCATATTACATTTTCTCCTTTAAATAATAATAAAATTAACATTGAACATTTGTTAAAATTGACTTTTAATGCATAAAATGTTCTAATAAGACAACTGTGTTTACAAAAAACAAAATATGTGTAAGCTTTATACCTGTTACCAAGCTTGGTATTTTACTGCAAAACAAGGCATGCCTGATTTTCCTGATTTTCCCCTGTGGGTTTTACCATACGGAACACAGTTAATGAAACCGCAATTTAAAATTTTGGCACTGCACATACAGATATCCACCAAGTCCCTTCTTAATTTCCTTTTGTACACTGTATAATGTCAGTGGAACCGGTCCTAACCTGCACGATTTGCAAAATTTCAAATTTTCGAGAAGAACACCTAGTTCAATGATTCTCCGACCAATTTTCCACTGTTGCGTAAGATTTTGGTCACTAAACACTTCAGCGGAATCACCACTTTGCACAGAATTGTCCGTTACATAATTATGTTCAATTTCAATCCTTTCAAACTTCTTAATTTTTAACGTTATTTGTTTTTTTTGGCGTACCGGCCACGACAGTTTCGCAAGCGAGCGGCCCATATTGCTTCCTGTGAAAACTGACGTCACTGTCGCTAAAAATAGGTTATACGATAAGTGGCGAGAAAAGGCGAAGGTAGCTTCGGGCCTTCTACGACGTTTCACGATTTTACCCGATATTTACCGATTTATTAGGGTCCGTAATCCTTAAGTACGTCCCAGGTATTAATAGAAACCTTTTTTTTTAATTCGACATGAAAAATGCATGAAGATAAAATGAAGAACAGACTTTGTTTATTTTGACTAGAGCAATATACTTCTTTGTATGTTTCAAAGAAAATTCATATGATATTCTAATCTCTACAGTAGCAAGCTTGCCAAAGTTCATGATGAACAATCTTTTTTGTGCGATCATTTATCTATGAAAAAGTATGATTTTCAATTATGGTAAAGTAATAGACAGTTTCCACATAATTACAAGGGTAGCATTTGATATCAAAGAAAGTGTCTGAAGAATTTCTTTAGACTGAAATATTTTCAGCTTTCTTTATAACATTGCTTTTAATAACTACCTACTCCATTTATTGTTATCTATTGTTATTTATTTTGTAAAAAATTTAAGTTTGTAAATTTATTTAATATTTTATCTTAAATCAGGAATAGCCAATAGCTTATACAACTTCATTATTTCCAGCACAAATGAATCATGCACTCATCAGTTCATTTACTCTGCATCTTGATGAACGTTGCAAATTGAATTTGTCTATCATTTGCAAGAATGTGTTTGTAATTCATCATGTTTTCATAGAAATTAGTATATATTGCAAAAGGAAAATACAACACTCATATTGTAATTTAATTTTGCATTTTCTATCGTTGCAATGTCAAACTGAAATAGAATCCTATGTCTATCTAGTTATATATGTACACAGATCTAAAAGCACTGGTGTTTAACCAATATCACTCTGTATGACATAATCACAACACATTTATTTCTTAATAAATTGTAAGTTTTCCGATAACTTCAGATTGATATTGATAATATGATATTAAACTTACGTATCAAAAAGCAACTCGTAAGTCAAGAGTAAAAAAGAGTAACTGACACAGTTTGATATTATCGTTTCTGTTTAGATAAAAATGCTTTGTAAATAATGCTTAATCAATAAAGGAAAAGAAGATCCTGATTTAGAGATATATTTTAGTAGAATAAGCATTAACACTTCAGGACAGCGGTATGTAAAGAAGCTTTAAAAGCAAATTACAAAAAGCTTTTTTTTCTTCGCAGAAATACATGTGAAGGAAATGGTATTGTTTTATTTTACATTTGCCTGAGCAAATGTGATTTGTAATCCTTTTTGAAAATGAAAATTAGGTATTATAATGATGTTATATTATATAAAGCTTTGATTAACTTATTTACTCAAACTTTTCATACTAACAATAATTCATAAATAAGTCCTAAAATTGTCATTATTGGACGGTGTCTCTACAAACACTTCCTTATTAAATGTTTAATGTGAAAATATTTTTTTTTTTTTTTAATTAAACAACAATTATGAAAACAACATTTTGCACCTGTTACTTGAAAATGTTAAAGCTATTTTGTCCCATTTTAGAATAGTTCGTTTTCATCATAACGTTTCTATGTAATAAATTCAATGATACATTTCAGAAAATGCAGGGATTAAACAACTACCAACTTTTCAAATGCAATACTTTGTCGTTAACAAATCAAAACTTAGTCTAAATGAGTTTTTTTAAGAACATATGATGTATTTATGAATCATAGTCAGAGTATCAAAATTATTTTTTTCTGATTTAACAATTATCACGTGATATGGTTGATATCTGAAGCTTAATGTCTGTAAAACGTTTCAAATCAAATACAATTCCTCTTGCTAATTAGGATGTAATATAATACCGACTCTGATGAATGATATTAATGAACAAATATTTGCTTTGATTATTACAATGTCTGTGACAAAAGAACAAGATATTTGTTATAAAATATCATTTTCAATTTAAATATCTTAAATGGAAAGGAGACTAGCAGATCTAATATTGTGTAAAATCATATTTGTTAGGCACTGGTATCTCAATTCTAGCCGTGATGGTGTTACTTGATATTCTAGTAATTGAATTGCTTGATATTTTGAAATTTATAAGCACATGTAAAATGTATTGAAAGGAAAATGAATAGTTACATGATACTTATAAATGAAATGAACATTAACTTTTAAATATCGTACTTTCCGATTTCAATATGTTTAAGAAAGTAATTCAACATTTCCATATTGTCTGAAATTCGATATTAACATGCGTTACATCACCTTAGATATAAAAATAGTTTCTAGCATCAGATGTAATTTATATAACATGACCAGCAATACCTAACTGTCAGGAAGTTTTGATTAAAGCGGAGCAACAATGACCAGCTAAACAAAAATCCTATTTAACAGCTTATAGACATGTAAATCGGTATAAGAACATGACGAGATACGATACTGTTAATATGTTTATACTTGTTTCAATACCAAACAATAGTTTTCGTTCATATCTCTGAAATTTGTACTAATAAACTATAACATGTTTGTAACGGTTTCGTCTAAACATTTAGTTATTCTAAAGCAGTAATGACATAAAACAACCAATACAGCACATATCACTTTCTTACAGGAAATAAAGAGAAGGTTTTGTCTGGTGGCTACTGATTTATCAATGACAATGGAAGATTTTACTTGTGATATAGTGTTTCGTTTAGTCGTTATAGTTTCGCTAAAATTTCTTATAGGATTGTGGTATCATTTGAAGACATTTAAACGTATCTAAAATTCAACGAAAAGTGCTTTTAAATTGTGTAAATTGGTAAATTTACTATATAGCAATCTTGTTATTGGTTGTTCTAAAGGTATAGTAAGTGCATACATGCTTCTATCAAATGTCTTCTTAAATTTACCTTCAATTCTTTTCCATATGTGTCCGTTTCATACAAAAAATATTCCAATTAAAAAAATAATATTAAAGGCAAACGTTCAACAAACTGTTTGGTATTCAATCACACACAATTTATGTTTGATAATACAGTACATAATCTGATGTCTATTTGTAAAATTAGTGATTCAAGCACAATTAGTAACTAAATTGTCCAGTTCATTACGAAAATCGGTCATAACATGTCAACAATATGATATGCCATTACAAATCATTGAGTAGTATTTGGATTGACATAACAATGCAATTAGGTATAATGGCTGGAATGATACAAGATATATATTCCGTGTAATTTCATGTTTCTACCAATTTAACTTTTGTTTAGTAAACAAATTATAACTGCTTCACTTAAAAACGATACAATGTATTTTGCCAACATCATACTACAGCGAATGTAGTACCAAACATTTGTCTATTTAAAGTGCATCTGTATATTGATCCATATTATTTTTCGGTATTTTAAAAAGTTTTTAATACGTACACACATATTATTTGTTCGTTTTCAATATTGGTTGGTAAGGTATATAATAAGTATCTGGAATATCAGATAATTTCGAATATAAACATATATACCATGATTATGTTAAATGGAAACACAATTAACATGTAACAAGATTTACTTGATGTTTAATATAAACCTCATCATGTATGTCTGTTTAATTTCTAGCTTAATATGCCTAATCTCAAAATAAAGAGCAACATATTTATTTATACTTATCATTTTCAGTTACTGTAAGAAGTTATTAAAACTTTTTAAAATTAGTTAATCTTACAAAGCAATGTTGTTCATTTTCCCATCATTTTATTGACAAGTTACGTTTTGTACACTAAAACAATAAATAGAACGCTATAAAAGACATTTAAATAG
This sequence comes from Ruditapes philippinarum, assembly GCF_026571515.1. NCBI lineage: Eukaryota > Metazoa > Mollusca > Bivalvia > Venerida > Veneridae > Ruditapes > Ruditapes philippinarum. The sequence goes on from NW_026857957.1 coordinate 19,888, forward strand.
TTTAAGTTAATTTAAGTGAAATTTATCATAATGGAAAAGTGTGTCATACAATCAATAATAATTACATTTTTGTATGTTGAGCATGAATTATGAATGTTGTTTGATAGAACATGATCAAATATAACATATTGATATAACACACGTATAGATGACCTAGAATACAATTTTAGTATTCATCATATAAATGTTCACTTATAACTTGATTAACATTTATTTTTGCGGGCAATGTTTTTTATAAGAATTTAAAAATTATACAGTTATGATGTTTATTGTATAAATATCTGAAATGTTTCCTTTTTAGACCAGTGGCTTTTAAAAATAACAAAGTTCATAAAAGTACTTACCGATTGGAAAATCACTCTGGTAAGAATGTGAAATCCAAAAGTAATGTATACACATTGAAAATAATAACTTGCACAGAAACATTATTATATACTTGATTGTTTGATTGGATAATTAACATCACATACTATTTCATTTACTTTTAATCATTTTTATATCATTTATATCACAAACACAACAGATAACAATTGTAGAAGATATATCGCACAAAAAGTGTATTGTTTGCTTTGTTCTGTAGTTTATGAAGTCCGCATAAGTCTGTTTTGTCACAGAATGTACAGTGTATATGTATTGCTTTTCTGCGCATTTTTACAATAATTTCCAAGTATTAAGGTTACAGACATTTCCTCATAGGATTTGTCCATTACCATCCAATATTCTATTCCCTATGAATTTTGAAAATTATATTTATTGGACTTTTAGGTTATAAAAGACCAAGAATTCATTCCCATTGATTAATTCAGAAGATGTGACTGTCACATTTCGATGTTTCTATTGCAAATGTCTTTGCTGTATTGACTAATGCTATCAATGACAGATAAGAGCAATCTGAATGACAAGATAGGTAGAGGTGGCATCAAAACTTCTAGGCAGTCGTGTCTAGTGTTTGCTAACATTTTAACAAATTACTTAATGCCTTTTACCCCTAAACAATAATGTCAAATGGTTTCGCTAAAACTGTTATAAAAATTGTTATTCTGTGAATCAAAAACAAAATGCATATCATTTAATCTGGTTAATTTTTTTAAAATAAAAGGAAAAGGAAAATATTTTTAAGCCGGTTAGTAGTACACGCGATGTAAGCGAAAAAAATGTTTTAGATCAGGAGGGACACAAACAAATTTTTTTCGTTTTTACTAAAAAGTGTTTAATTTTTGTCCCTTAATGTTAAAATATTTGATGAGTTTTTTTCATTTTTTTTTATGATTTCGTCTTAATGTAAATATTTTATACAAAAAACATAAAAAAAATGAGACAAAAAACACCTCAAAATTTTTAATTTTAAACATTGAAAAAGGAATTTAAGGAAAAATTTAGGAGAGTGCGTTAAAAGCAACTAATATTTAGCGAATCTAAAAATTTTCTTCTGAAAAGGGGAAA